>NW_022900914.1:4467069-4489179 GCF_012274545.1 Fukomys damarensis | reverse complement strand
TTTTTTTTTTTTTTTTTTTTTCCCTTTTTCCAACAGACCCTGGGACAGTCCTACATATACACAGCTGAACACATGTGTGCATGTGGGGTGTGTACCCCTGTGTAAAATAATTGTCGTGCAGGCATATATTTTCTAATTAAGGGCATTAAAAGTGTGTATGTTCACTTGGCCATGAAATAGTGAGAGCACTGGCCCCGTGTCTGGGATCCCTCACAGATACACAGGCTGTTTTCCCTTTCTGTCTTCCTTCCTGTTTGGAAGGAATAGAGTATAAAGATACTTGCTCTCCTCAAGGTTTCTTCGTGATCTGGCTAGCTTGCTAGGACCCTGTTTGTTTCGTTTGACCCAAACGTCCATGCTGTTATGCATAATCAGTCACCATAGTGACAGAGAAGTTCTTAAAACTGCAACGTGTTTTGGATCAGAATAGAAATACTTTCTCTTTTCCCTCCTTCACCCTCATATCTTCCAAACTCCACGGCATCCATGGCGGTTTAAGTATTTATTATATGGACTTATAATTGTTATCACTTTATTTTTCCAATTTATCACCCTTTTCAATCCGCTGCTGTCTGCTAAAATCACCCAGCTCTTTTGAATCCATGTCTCTGTACTTTATTTGCTATCTTGGCATTTTTCTTATTTCTAAAATAATATATGTATGTATGCTAATCTTTGTAGCTCAAGGATATTGATTTTTCAGCCGTGCTTCTCCTTCTGTTTTAGAGAACACCTACACATCTCAGGTGCTCAGAAACGTTTCCATGTTGATTGCCTAAGTCACCTTTTAAAATCCTGTTTTGAACATGTGATACAGTTTTCAATCTTGCACCAGTTGTTCTCCAGTGCCTCCCTTGGGCAACCAAATAGGGCTAGATTTCAAGAACATATTTCTTCTATTTCAAAATGACACATAATATTTGACTGCTCATTAAGGCAATATGCAACTGCTTATGTGAATGTATCAAAACCATCACAAATATTTACCAGTGATTCAAGATTTCTCAAAATGTTTTACTTACAAGATCTCATTTCACAATATAATCATTTATCATGTGGACTCCAAATATTACTTCATATTTTAAAAAGGAAGTTTTCTGAATGTCACAGAGTCAACCAATAGCAAGCTGGAAGGGGAAAACAAGTTCTCCAAAGGCAAAATCAATCTGTTTTTGTTGTTCATTTCCTTGGTTCATTTCTACCTATTCTCCTGAGTGTTTTAAATTTTGTGTGTTGTTCTTTTGTTTTTGTGGAAACTCAAAGTATTTATATTTTTATTGTTTTTATTTAACATTAAACTCTAATGTGGTATCTTTGTCTTCTGTGGTTGTATAAAAGGTTTCTCTAGAGCTAATAGCTCTTTAGCAAATTTGTGGCATGGTATTTTAAATACAGTCCCTCAAATGAAATTTTAAAAGGTTGATATGTTAGGGTTGACCTTTACACAGAGTGAATCCAGCTTGACATTTCCCATGCTTTAAGATGAGGCTTCTCCATGATTGTTCCCCCCCACACCCCCTCCTTCCATAATTATTCCTGATCTCTCAGACGAAAGCTTTGCTTAAGTGAAGTCCATTTTACCTACCAGTGGCCCTTGAGAAGAGCAGGTCAAAAGCAATTACCATAACAAAGTGACTGACCTTCTTGGAGAATCCAGACCTCTCCGAAGGGTACTTTTACTGCCCTTCTGTGTCACAGTGGGTGTGGAAATGGTGCCTTCCTCAGTGCGGCCCATCAGCTGACACAAAGGAAGCTTTGCAAACAGAGCTTCAGTTTCCGCAGCTGAGTCCTCATGCTCACCTAGAGGAGGGAAGACACTAAATGACCAAAGCAGGGAGATGGCTTCAGTCTATGCTGGGGTGAACGGTGCTCCCCTACCCAAATTTGTGTCTACCCAGAACCTTGACGTATGACTGGAAGTGCAGTTTTTGTGGCTGTAACTGGTGAAGGTAAAATGAGGTCACAGCACACAGAATGAGCCATCATTGAATCGGGCCGGCGACCTTAGGATGATGGGCATCGACTCACAAAGACAGAGGCAGAAGCTGGAGCGAGCCAGTTATGAGGCAAAAAATGACAAGGATGGACAGCAATGCCACAGCTGAAAGACATGGGGTGAATCTTTCCCTACAGCCTGTGGCGAGAGCATAATGGCTTTGCTGATGTCTTAGATTTCTAGCCTCCAACGCTGTGAGAGAATACACTTATGTTGTTTTAAGGCACCTGGTCATAGTAATTTTTGTGGCACCCCTAGGACATGAATATAAACTTCTGTTCTCAAAAGATTTGTGCCTTCTTGGAGGGGATGCTACATGCACGCGCGCGCACACACACACACACACACACACCAAAAACCAAAATAAAAACACCAGCTCTGAACAGTTGACACTCTGGTTGTGTACATGTGGTTCAGATAATTCAGAGGAGGGCTCCTGGTTTGGTCAGTGCGGTGACCACAGCAAGATCTGACCGGAGGTGGGGGAGGACACAGGAAACAGGAAAGAATGGAGGGAGGGAGCTCCTGGGGAAGCCTGCGTGCTTCCTGTGAACCTGAGGGAGCAGGTGGAGGTGACGAAGAGAAAGACTCGGAACAGGTGCTGGGTCTTGGCCGTGGCTTCAAGTGGAGGTAGTGCTTGGGTGGACACAGAAGGCTTCTAAACCCAGAAGAAAGACATCTGTTATTTTTTATTGATTATCGATAAGGCTACTTTCCCTTTTCCAATATTTTTAAAACTATAGGGGTGTCTGTATTGTACAGAGGAAAGAAAACAGAGCCTTGCTTTTGATTTTTTTCAAAGCTGTGTCCTGGATGGCTCCCTGTAGTTCTGCTTAACCTGCTCTGAACCAACACAGTCTGAGAGACTCCAGGACGTGTGGCCCTGTGTCTCTTGGATTGACACTGAGGAGCCCAGGACCCGACTCTCCCGGGAGGGTGGGACCAGGGGTGCCTCTGTCTGCAGCCATGGCCTGGTGGGCTCTGCAGCTGTGCCTTGGCCTGAGGATCAAGGTCTGCGCTGTGAGCCTGAGCTCAGCGGTGTTTATGGCTACACATTTAAAGGATGTGCTTTCCTGCGGTGTTTGGTTAGATGGGATCGGAGTTTATTCATTATTGACATGAGTCTGAAAACAGAGTAATAGTAATACGTCCTCCTCTCCAACAGTGCAAAACTTGGAGAGCTGGCAAAGCCCAGTCAATTCCAAGCTACTATAGAAGGTGATAGTCACAGATTATCGCGCCCAGGGACACCAGGCACCAGACAACACTCGAACAAGCACTGCTGCTGTCCTGGGATCCTCACACCAACTTTCACACGAGAAGACAGAAGGAAAAAAAATGGCAACCACGATAAGCTACACTGTACTCTGCTAGGGGGGAAAGAAAAAGGCTGGAACCTTTGTTACGTAACCCAGAAACGGGGTCTCCCTTGGACACCAAGGACTCTAGAAGTAGTTACCAAGACTGAAGTAAACAAATGGCATTCAAAATGGGCCAAAGGGAAGGCCGGTCAACAGCACCGAACCTATGAACAGAAGCAGGCAAGGAGGAAGGGTGATGAAAAGCCGCTGCGTTCCCCAGCACTGGACTGGGAACCTGTACTTGGCAGGGGTGAACTTAATCCTGCGGTTATGCTTTGTATGATACCTGCTGTGTGGAAGGAGGTCCAACAAGGCCCAGGAGGCATGACCCTCCTTGTTGGACGTGTCCCGGAGAAGGCCTCCAGGTAATCTTCTGTCTGGCCTCAAGCACTAACTGAACTTCATTAATGGTTCTGTGTCTGGGATTGTGCTGACATCGCCAGTCTGAGCTGAATCTCACCGCTCCCTCCTAGAGAGCAAAGAAACAAGACGGCAGTGTTCCCACCGTGGTGCAGAGGAGAAATGTGAATCAACTGCTGGGGAATCTTTTCTTGAAAAGGTAGAAGCTCTACTTCTACCTCTCAGGGGAGAAGAGGGACAACTGTTGGGAATGTTCACATCTCTGGAAGCTGTGACAGCCACTGTGCTGGAGAGAAAAGTGGTCAGCGGTGTTCAATCCAGAGCAATCTCATAATGCAAAAATACAAAAGTAAAGAACACATTTAAAAAGCATCCTTTGGGCCTCCAAGCTTGGCTAATTCTTCCAAAATTTCTTGAGTAATCTGTATGATTTTTCTACCCGAGACTTAGAAAATTTTATTTTAACTCTTGCAAAAGAATGTTTTGGGATCATTTAATCCTTATCATCAAAATGACCCTTTTTCCAGTGTTTTCAACAAAGTGATATTCGTTCCTCTTGGGGAAAATATGGTGTGCACTTCACTGGGGATTCAAAGAGGGGATTATAGTTCCACACTAAACAGGTCTGCTCAAAAAGTGTAAAGCAACTTTAGGCCAAAGTAAATTATCAGTAAATAGGTGATGAGGAGACAAGTCACAGGAGACTCACACAGTGCATGATTTTAATGTTGGAGAGTTTTGATGTTTGGGCAGTGTAAGAGTTTGGACAACTGTGTGCTGGGTGTCTATACACAAGAGAATAATAGTATAGTAGCAAGTGCGTTCAGAAGGAGAGCAGTGTGTACTGAAAATAGCACAAAGCAAATAGACCAATAATATCTAAGCAAATACTGTGCTTCTGTTCACCAAATTTCCACTCTTGTTCTTTCTATCCATCTTCTTCCTCCTGTGAGATGTTCCCAAGGTAACTTCGGCTTTACACTCACAGACCTCTGTGAGTCAGGCGGTTTCCGGGATTGCTGGGGGGAGAGCAGGACAAAGCCAGTGCTCTGCTGTGGATCTGCCTGCTGGAAACCAGAAAGCTGGGGGAGGAGGCTGTGCAGGTGGAGCCTCTGGGCATGGGGCTGGCTGAGACTCAGGAGTGGCTGGCCTGGAGAGCTGACCCTTCTGGCTTCACTCTGGGCAGGCAGAACACAGGTCTGTGACACCCGTGTGGGAGGAATCCCTCCCTGAATCCCCTCAGAAAGTATCTCCTTAATTACCAAACAGCACAGAACTCTGAGGATGACTCTGGCTGGCTTTCTTTGCCCTGGGTCACTGAGGTTCACCTCAGTCAGATCTCCAACTGACTTTGGGGACCCATGTACGTAGTACTTACTGAGTCCTGTAAGCACCATGGGTAGGACTTTTCTATGTCAAAACCTCCTCTTGTCAAATGTCACCTCTGTCTTGAGGTGTTCAAGGTTTTCCTAGTATCTGTATATATTAATTTTTAAATTGCATTTTAAGAATTCTTTTAAGTTGCACCTTTTGAGATACAGCGGCAGACTTTGGACCTTGGATTTAGGCATTTCTATGTCACTCTCACCCCTTAAATTGTCCCTTGGCTTTTTAAAGACATATTATTACTTTTTAAAAATCTAACTTCCCATCCTCGGAGAATGGAGCCAGCAAAGGGAAGGAAAAAGAGATTTTTGTAAGCCAGAGAAGAATCAAATGCAAAGACATTTCTTTGCTGTTCAGTACCTCAGAATACTCTGGCATTGTTTCTCCTGAGTGTGGAATTTTGTTGCCCCAGGTGTTGGGCCCTGGCTCTGATGCTTGCAGCGGTCAGAACACGGTTTCTAAGGCTGCTGAGATTACTTTTAGAAACACATCTTACTCCCTATTAGTGCTGGGGTTGCCGAGTGAGATTTTCTGTCTCTTTGTTTCCTCAAGGAATGAATGGGGGAACCGGGCTTTAAGAACCAAGAAAGAGCTACTGTAGCACTTCATCTCCTCCCCATTACAAGAATCCAATCAGGTCGCTCAGGATTATTTGTTCACAATGACTGATTTTTGAGTGATGGGATGAATAAAACAATTCTGGAGACAAATGATAACCACAGAAAAAGTAAATACATGGCATTCTCCCTACACCTTCTAGGAATATTTTTTCTTTCTTTTTCTTTTTTGACTTTGTTGAAGATCAAACCTTGTGCATGGTAGGCAAACACCCTCCCACTGAGTGACAAGCACAGCCCACATTCATATTGAGCATCTATAGAAAGCATTTCTCCTACAATAAGGCCATATTTTATTTACTTGTGATTGTGCCAAAATTTTCTTAGTTGAAATTTCTTCAAAGGGCTTGAAGAAGGCTAATTGCTACACTTTGGTCTTCTTTTTTTATTTTTTGCTGTGGGGTGTTTTCTTTTTCTACCTGGTGATTATGACATCTCCCTATTTGTTGTTAGAAAAAGTAATTTTCTTTCAGTTTAACTTGTAATATGATCATTAATAAAAGTGTTAATGGAACTCCGCTGGTTAGTGAGCTTGGCACTCAATCTAAGGCTGTTCATCACTCCTGAAGCTAAGCACAGAGGCAGGCCAGACACCTCCAGGTGCCTTGCACTCGGGTCTACCAGGAGGTGTCAAATCAGTTTTTGTTAATAGTGCAGCTCAGAATTCTGCTTGGTAGGCTGTAGGTGTAAACGTACTGTCCATCACCAGCTTGATGATTTGGCCAGTCTTGAAGACTCTTTAAAAAGTTATGTTTAACACATTTTTAATCTTAGCCACCACACTGAGAATGGAAGTTGGGAACTGTTTCCATTGATTATTCCATTTTATTCCAATAGCAGCTGAGTACAGCAGGTGTGCATTCTTACCTTAAATTTACAAAAGAAATGAATCTTCATGACCAAGATCACTGAGTGAAGGTAAACAGCAAAGGTCTTCCTGTCCCTTTTCTTTCCTTTTAAAAATTTTCTCTGTCTTCCTTTGCTTCCTCCGGGTTTTCTTTCCAACTCTACTCTGCACTTTTACTCCCTTCCCTTGAGCCCTTGTCTGTCTGACTCACTACACCTCTCACCTCTTTCTCACCTCATTTTCTTCAATGTGTACCTCTTATTCTTTTCCCTGCCTTTTTCTCCTTATCTCCTTCTTCCTATTATTTTGTTGCTATTACTTAACTGTAATTTCAACTAAAAATACAGGACGGACTTCTCCCTGCCTCATTCAATGGTAAGAGAAAAGTGGACTTTGTATTTTTCCTAAAGACTTTTACACCTTCTCTGCGGAGAAGAGTTCTCGATTTAGGAAATGAGAACAGCATCATATTTTAAGGTCAATTATTTGCCATAAATCCTCATAATCACCACTTTCTTCCTGGCTTTATATTTCCCAGCCAGCATCACTTCAGGCCACAAAGAGGCACAGTTTTGTTATGACTCAAGGAGTCACAGGAAACTGGGAAGTAATTGAATTTCCAGAATATTCAGAAGCCAAACATTGTAGAATAGAAGACTTGCTTCAATGCATAGTTTACTTTCCTCTTTAGGTCTATGCTCTTTTTCTTCAACGTAGTTTTATTTCCTCTGCCTGCTTCCTAGTAGTATGTTCTACAGATCAAATCAGTTAGAAGAAAAGAACTCAAACGTGTCCTTTCTTGTAGTTAGGAAAGGGTGCCTTAAGTAGAAGAGGAAATGGGTAAGCACAAAAATAGAAATGAAAACTAAACTGTATTATGATTGTTATTTCATTACATATCATCAAAAGGAGCCACTAAAAGAGAGAGAAAGTTAGAAAATATCCATGGTGCACCTGTCCAATAAGAACTCCCATCTAGAACATATACAGAACTACCAGCCCATAAGAACAAGGTAGATAGCACAGGAGACACATGTGCAGGTAGTTTCACAGTACGTCTTCAAAGAATGATTTCCAAATGGCCCACAAACAAATGAAAAGTTGCTTAATTTTTCATCATTAGTGGCCTTCACAAAAATGGACATTAAAATGGTGAAAGAATGCATGAAAACATGCTGTGCAGGAAATGGGAATTAATCACAACCTGCTATCACTGTGTTGCCACCAGAATTGTTCAGCAAACAAACATCACTCCATTGACAGTCATACCGTTACGACCTAGAAGTAAGCCCCTGCAGTCACGTTGTGATGCTCTTTGATGGCACCTGCTCTCCAGAACATGTGCAAACCCTCTAACTCAGCAATTCCACTTTTGGAATTTCTCCTAAAAGTTCATATACATTTTGCCAAAAGACACACACAAAAGTGTTCACAGCAGAACTATCCATATTACCATAAAATAAGTAATTAACCACATGTCCACTAAAAGAGGTAAGTTCTGTTTTATTTATTTATACAGTGGAATGCTGCACTGTGCTGAGAATTACCAAACCACAACTGGATGCAACAGTATGGTTGACTTTCAAATATAACAGGTACTGAAGAAAGCAAGACATGAAAGAACAAATAGCACATGGTTTCATTTATACAAGTTCCAGAATCTGTCAAATTAATCAGTTGTAATAGAGGATAGAATGTTTTTTCTAATTCCTCCTGGCTTTGCAGATAGTCACGTGAGGGGCCATGAGAAGGATTTTATTGCACTTATGGTATGCTTTCTCCTGAGTTAGGTGGCCACTTAGACAGGCATATTCAAATTCTGAACATGCAACTAGCTGAACACCTATCATCTGTACACTATTCTATATGTAAATTATGTCTTTATACAGAGTATAAAAATGCTATTGTGTAAGTTGGCTGGGATTCATATGTGATGGGGATTTTTTTTTACAGTGGGTCAGAATAAATACATTCTATTATTAGAAATTCTATACATGGGAAAACGAAATTATGACCTGTTCCTAGTTGATATAGATTTGAACTTGACTTAGAGAATTAAAATAAAATCTAGGTATAAGCAAGGCTGCCTGGAAATTGGAGGAAGAAGTGGCTGGTATGGCTCCATGTAGGGAGTTTGTACTGAATTCAATAGTTTTATGTATGGACAGAGGCAGGAGAAGAGTTTGACAACTTCCTGTCACAGAACAATTGTCTGATAGGAGAGGGAAGGAGGTCAGTACTGAGTGTGGGGTTTTACAATCCAACCTGGAATGAAAGGGAAAAATAGATGGAGTAAAGGACAGTTGGTGCAAAGAATATAACCCTTGGACACGCAGCCACTGAAGCCTATAATTTCCTTTTTATTAAACCAAGCTATTTTGTATTATGACTGAAATTAAACTCAACATCTGTTCTAAGAGTTCTTGCAGAACTGAGCCTTCATTATGAGTATATATAGCTGTCCAAATGCACAGTAAATTATATATATATATATATATATGTATATATGAGGAATCTCAACCAGTCTCACATTAATATGTGGAAAAACTGTAATTTTTGTTTTTATGCACAGTAATATATATATATATATATATATATATGTATATATGAGGAATCTCAACCAGTCTCACATTAATATGTGGAAAAACTGTAATTTTTGTTTTTTAAAGCATCGTTTAAGAATCTGGCGGTCTTGTTTTACTTCCCAGCCAAAATGGAGTAGTAGATTACACTGCATTTAGGAACCACAGTACGTTCACTTGCAGCGTGGGAAGGATTACCATAAATTAAAGGAAAACTACAACTCAAAGCAAAAGAACAGAATGTGTTTGGCAATGGGCTATTCTTGACTTTGTAATCGTTTGTTTTAGTTCTACTCTGCACACACCAGTAATCTGCCAGCCAGAGAGGCTTGTGAATTAGCAAGGTTTAACTGTGTATAAAACACACTCGGAAATAGCAGTGGGGACTGAATTTCCATGTAGAGTGTGCACCTAGCTGCACAGATGCATCTGTGTGGGGATGGGTGTGGCGCTCAGTGTCTGTGCCAAGGCAAATGCCTACATCTAAGAACTGCGCACTGAATGGCCAGGGACACCTGTGAGGAGGACCTGGGGGCTGTGGCTGGTGCAGCTGTGCTGGACAGAATCAGCTAACATGGGATCCACACAGCCTCAGCTTTATGAACCCGCTGTCTGCTCTTCTTCATCACAGTAAATGCACGCATGAGGCAGATAGGGAATCTTGGGGACGTTTTCTAGAACATTGTAGTAAGATAAGGTGACCTTCTGAAAGTCAGAAGTGGTGGGACACAACTTCTTCTGAAATGAGTATGAAGTGAACTGACTCTCAATTCCACTGAGAAACACGGATTCTGAGAATTGTAATCAAAATCAGAAGTCTAAAACTGAAGGGTAGGTGATGTACCCAGGATGCTCGCAAAGTCACTTTCTTTATTTACTGGGTTGTGGAGAAATGGTGTCCCCCTTGCTAGGGTTACAGGAAGCTAAAGACTGAAGAAGGTGAAAAATATAAGAAAGCATCTTGGGAGGTCTATTCTGACTGAAAGACCCCTTGCTTATGGGGTATGCACATGCTGGTATATCTATGAGTGTACCTGGCTTTAGGTAGACAGAAACTAGGTCTTGAACTCTTTTTTTGGGGGGGCACCAAAAATCAAACTCGGGTCCCTGTGCTTGCAAAGCAGGCCCCAGAACCAATGAGCTAAATTCCCAGCCCTTTGAAGTCTTTACTGTGCAGTCAATAAATGGCCCTCTTTTCCTTGCTTACCTATGCATTCCATTTTTGAATAAGAGAAAATGGCCTTTCTTTCTGCATGGGTGGGATTAGCAGCTGGCCTCTCTAAGAAGCTTGGAGGAGCTTTAGGAGGGGTAAGAACTTGATATAAGGCTTCCTAAGAACAGGGTTGAAGATGGGAGAAACAAGGGAGTATAGAGATCCTAGGAGTAAGGGAAACTTAAGAAAGAGAGCACTAAGTGTTACTGGTGCAGTTTGCAAGGCGCCGGCTGTGTGTGAATGTTGGCCCATTTACACACACATGAACACATATTGAATATATAAATTATCAGCACATTTTCTCTGCTGTGAAGTCTTTAAGTGCCAAGATATAGGTGGTTCTTGGAAGAACTTGCTGAACATATGCTGTGCTATTCCACCATCTGCAGCCCAGCCCTCTGGTCCAGATTCTATTGCTTTGCTTTGGGGCAAGAAAAAAGGAAATGAGCAGATTTCTCCCCATTTGTGTCTCTTCTGCCCTTTCCAACTTAATTTTGCCACTCTATCGCCAATGCGTCTACTTCACCCCTCCCCCTGTGGTGCACCTGAAACTTAATCTTTCACAGTTAAAAAAAAACAAATAAAAACAAAAAGTCTCTGTAGTATATAATAAGAATATTATACCCTGGAGGCAACTCTGTTCTCAACAATATATTTGCAAATGCTTTTCTTCAGTGTCGTATTTTTTGAGGACCTTGTGAATACCATTCCCAGCAGCAATTGACTTCCTAGGCTAGCTAGAGTAATGGAGCTGAGATGATCAGAATCCAAACCCTTTGTTTAGCTAAATAAAACTTCATCACCGGAGTCTACCTGGCTTCCAGTCTCCCTGCTACCCTACACGCATTTATGCCTGGTAAATTGTGCGCATGCGCCCTTGGAAGGCTGCGTGGAAATACGCGTCCCGCCCTGGCCCTTCTGGATCAAGGTCTGCCCCTGAGACAGAACACCTGGCCTTTTAAAGCCCTGTGAGTTTCCAAGTTAGGAAAACTTGGAACCGCAGATCTTTGCGTTTGTCCTCTAAACATAAGGAGACCCAAAAGAAAAAGAAAAAAAAGGTTTTGAGATACAAAAAACCAAAATGGGACAAAATGCAGGATTTATTAAATTATACCAAAATAGGCTCCTTATTAAAATAACTTGCACCCAAAGGATTTAGCTCTCCCAGGTTTCTCACTCCAGTGCTGCCTGGACTGAACCCAGGAATAAACAGATTTCCGGAGCCCTTAGCCAGCCTCCTCTGGCTGCGGCCTTGGGCGTCTTTCTCCTGCCCCCAGGGACACCGCTGATGGAGGCGCTGGTCCTGGGAATCTGAAAAGGGCAATCACGCCTCACACTCGGGCCGCTCCAGGGCTTTGAGGAGGACGCTGGCGACCTCCCGGCTCCTCCTCTGCGGCCCCTCCCAGGCCCCTCCCTCCATTCCCTTCTCCCTTTCCAGTCATCCAGCTGGGTCTGGCGGGCCGCACTGGATCTGGGGAGTGGCGCTCTGTACTTCCTTGCTCTCTGGGACCTCTTGGTGATGTAGTTTGTCTCTATCCCAGCCTGCCGGAGTCCGCACCGTGCTCTACTGAGCCCGGAAGTGGTCTGGACCCACCACCCAGGGGTGCAGGTGTACGGAGGTGGGTCCACTGCTCTGCCCCCGTGCCCTCGTCGCCAGGGACGTCTGTGCTTCAGGACACTGACGGGGAGAGCAGCTCCTGGGCCTCCCTTCACTGCGGGAGGAGCTTGGCGAGGATTTGAAAAGTATTTTTGGAAGTCTTTTGAAAGGAGGTCAGCAATAACCAGCAAGGAGGGCACAAATCGTGAGTGAGCGATGGCTACTGGAGAGCAGGGGTCTCCGTGGGGTCCTTCGGATCGGCCCTCTGTTCTCGTGCTAATCTTCCACATGTACGCTCTGTGCTTATAATTCAAGATGGCAATAATCATGATAGCAGCACCCTTTTTAGTTCTGTGTAGCGCAGAGTAGTTCTCCTGTTTTATCTCAAGCATGTTGAGCAGGTCAGGACTGCTTTCCTGGTTGTTTCAGATGAGACCATGCGGAGTGCAGTTTCTGAATAGAGACACCTAATTTTATCAAGTTTTATTTCCGGCACAATCACCTGTTTTTATCGGAAGACATAGGCATAAAAATTAAACTAAATTCGTGCACGTTTCTGTCCAAATCAGCACCATACATCCTTTCTGAAAAGATAAAGAGTATTTAATTTTATCATAGCACAAAAATATTCAGGTTTTAGCACTGCTGTGTCTACCAAACATGGATTAATTTACAGCCTCATATAGAATTAGGTGACTCAACTCTGGTTTCCCCTTGTGCCTTCAAGAACTGTGAATCCTACCTTGAAAAATTACCCAAAAAATCTTAAATATATTTTTTCATCAATACTATTTTTTTAAGTGAGACAGGATATTACTAAATCGCCCAGGCTTGACCTGAAACTCTAGATCCCCTGCTTCAGCCTCCAATGAGCTGGGGTTATGAGCATGAGCCCAGGCAGTTTAAAAACTCTTCATTGGCTTTATTTGTGATTCTCGATTCAGGCACACTTTAACTACAAGGTAAGAGCAGATGTCTCAGTGAGCTGAGCTAAAGAGGCTGGTTTTAGAGACAGAAAGACTGAAGAAAGAAGAAAGAAGGAACAGAGTGGATTGGACATTTCAAGACATTTTCCTTGTTACATGGGTACAGGGAAACAAACCCACAGGAAGATCACTGGAGAAATCCAGTTCCTTTGGGTGGCATTCTTTTCCTCTTTCCATCTATCTCCTTCTCCTCCTGTTCCCTGTTCAGAATTGAAATGGGGAAGATTATTATTATGCTCATCCAAACTAGCCTGTTTGGGAAATTTGTCTGTTATCTCTTTCTCTGGTTTTTTTGGAAGGTCAGATAACAAATTAGTCTCAGTTTAGTGACCTGAAACTTCAGCACAGGTGACTGAATTTTGATTTTTATTCTAGTCTATTGGGGCCCAGTGCAGGAGCGTCGTCCAAACAAAGGCACCTTGTCATGTTTATTCATTATTGCTTCGTGTCAGCCTCCCCTGAAACCCTTATTCCTGGTTTCTTCCATTTGCAATCAGCATTTGCCTCCCCTATACAGTATTAGGAGGAAATGGTATGTAGATTCCTACTTCTGGGAAATAGCACAGATCCCCAATCTCATAAATTAATTTATTACACTTTTTCAGCGTACATATTTACATTTCAGAAAGGGACTATGTGGTGAGTCACACTGGATCCAGTCTGCTGCTGAGAGAGCAGAAGTCAGTCTAGAAGACAGTTTGGTGTTGGACAGCCAGGTGGTGCAGCCCCCAGGAGATTGCCTGAACCAGGCCCTCTGGCTGGTGCTATCATCTTGGAATTACTTTGCTTGCTGTCTTGCTTGGAATTTTTTTGGATGTGCAGACAAGACTTTTACATTTGGGCCCTTTGACTGGGTCCAACATATGGAACCTCAGAGTTGCTGTCAAGGGCCACAAAATCTCCGATTCCTTCCAAGTGCCCTTACATATCCATGGAGAGAGCAGAGGAATAGCGGACCAAGAGGATGGGTAACAAAGAAGAGTGTTACAATGTTCACAGAAGTATTTAAGTCTCTGTTCAGGAATACATTCTTAACTATGGTGTTGCACCAGCCAAACAAACTATGCAAAATCCTAGAACCATAAGGGAGCCCAAATAACTTCAGTTTGAAAATCTCCGGACATTACTTGGATTCAAAAATTAATTCCAGAGTTGGAAGAAAAAGAGACTGTGACTCTTCAGTGTGCAATGAATCTCACAGATTGATGTGTAGCACATTCTGCTGAAGGCTGATCAGCTCACAGAGGCCTGGGTGGGAGCCTTGAATCACTGTGCAGAGGCAGGGATCATAAACCAGCATCAGCACAAGGTGAACTTCACTTCCTGAGCTCCTGGACTCTGCGAGGGAGAGGTGGCTTGGACAGTGTCAGGCACAATACGAGGTCTGTGTGCAATCAGCTCCTTAGCTGGTTGTTTAGTCTCACAGTAATGCAGATTCGGGCCCAGAATCTTGAAATAATGGCTCAGGGTGAAATATGCTTTGTGTCTGAATATGGCCTTACAAAATTTTGCTTGAAACGTGTGTCAGTTATACAGGTCATTTTTAGCAATTGACATTCTCCTTTTTAGCATTTAGATTTGTCCTTTCAATATGGCACCCTGCAGTTTCAACCCAGCCTCTTGCAGTTCCCAACCTTGGGACAAGAGGTTACCCCAGGGAAATTATGAAGGATAAGAGGTTATCAAGGAAATAATTACAATCAGAAGGGAGCAGAGAGAGTGTTTTCCAGGGGTGACGCTTTAGGCGGTATGTTTGCTAGTCCTTGACTTTGTTTTTTTTAAAAAAGGTGCACATTAAGTGTGGGAGGTCTTGAGAAGATTTTTAAAGTTTATTTGCTGCAAATCTCTTGTTTTCATACTTCACTGAGAATTATGCAGCCCTAAATACTTTGTAGGTTGAAAATTATTCTCCTCATATTGCTTTTGCCTGGAAAAAGCCAGGCATACTAAGATAAAGAAACGAATAGCATTTCTTCCCGGCAGTAAGGAAAAGTGTGTGTATTAATTTGCTAGGGTGCCATAGCAAAATTCTACAGTGTTTGGCTTAAACAACCCAAGTTTATTTTCTCACCATTCTGGGGCTGGAAGTTGGATTTCAAGGTGTTGGCAGAGTCGGTTTCTCCTGAGGCACCTCTCTCTAGCTGCAGATACTTCCTTGGTCCTTGCCTCTTTCTGTTGTCACTCTATCTGTATTTTCTAAGGACACCAGCCAGATTGGATCAGGGCTCATTTTAACAGCTTCATTTTAACTTGGTTACCTCTTTAAAGACTCTGTGTCCTGGTCCAGTCCCATTCCAAGCCTCTTGGTTAGGGCTTCAACATGGATTTGAGGAAAGGGGAAGGGTTTGTCGAAGTGCACTGGGGTCAGGCTGCTCTTAGAACTGTACACAGAGTTCTGTGATGTTCTCACATGCACCATCCACACACTTCCAAATCAAACCTGCATAGAGATCTGGATTTCCAACCATCTTTTCTGCACTCTGTGGGCCTGATGCAGTCAGCACCAGTTTCCCCAAAGAGTGAGGCTGGAGATGGGACCTCCTGCCATGGAAATTAAGGGTGCCCACTCTCAGCACCATCCCATCATCAACATGTTCTAGTTAGAACCCTTAGATAACCAAAAGAATCTTTCAAATAGAGAAGAGAGAAACCAGTGCAGCCACCATGGAAACCAGTGTGGGGACTTCTCGAAGAAACTAAAAAGAGAAATTCCATTGAACTCGGTTCTTTCTTCTGGGTATCATATCCAAAGTGCTAAAGACATACATTACAGTCGTATGTGCATATGCATGTTTATAGCAGCACAAACAGACTACAGCTCAACTTTGGAAGGGGTCTGTAGGTCCACCAACAAGTTAATGGACAAAGAAAATGTGGAATTTATATACAATGCAGTACTACTAGTCTGCCATAAAGAAAGGTAAACCTGAGTTACGTACAGGAAAATGGATGCACCTTGATATCATTAAGTGAAGTAAATCTGACACACAAGCCTAAACAACACATGATTTCTCTTATTTGAATCCCAAACGATAAATAAATTAAAGAGCAAAAGAGAAGATAGTAGGAAATAGGGTGATGAATCTTTGGAAGAATAAAAGGGGACTCAGAGATGGAGGGAGGGTGTAGGAATGGGAGAAAAGATAAAGAATTAAGATGCACTACACACACATATGAACTCCCCAGGATTAGTGTAATCTGTGTGCACTGCAAACATGTAGTAAGAAAAATAGAGGTGATAAAAATTTGGATTGTGAAGTAGAGGCTGCTAGTAGTGTTTTCCTTAAGGAATCTTGACATTGTTGACACAGCTTCAGGACAGATAATGACACCAAAACCAAGGGGGGCGGTGGAGAGTAGGATGCAGACAGAGGAAACACACACAAGTTTTAACCTGTGGCACTAAGTCCTCCTTCGGAGAACAGTCCCAGCACCTAACTGCACAAATGTGACAGAAGCACAGTGTCAAGCTCAGGTGGGGCGGGGCCAGCCCTGCTTTAAACAGACAACAGATACATGAGAGAACTGGAACCTACGTTGACACGCAGCATTTATGTATTGGATGAAATATGCCGTGTTAAAGAATTATTTGGCTAAATTCAAAAGACAGGATTAGAAAATGTATGTATTAAATATATATATATATACACATATATATGCATATGTATATATATATATATATATGTACTGCTTATCAAAAATGCAGGTCCTTAGTCCTTTTATGTAACTCCCATTTATCAAAAGGTGATGATCACTGCCTGACAATAATTAGCTGACAATAAATAACGCATGGGAAAGATTGCAGAGTGAAACATCCATAGCAAGCATCCTGTTTTGTGATTGAGGATCATTAGTTGCATTAACTGCTTTGCTAATGAATGCCCTGCTACTTTCTTGTTAACACTTTAGCCAGACAATTGCTTTGAAGACTGCAGACTCACTGAGCACGATATGCTGGCATTAAACAGTGGAAACACTAGGGTACTGCAGAACAACAACGCACCTAGGATGTTTTCTTAGCCAAATATAATATCATTTTTGCTGAATATTATGCAAAAATGACGGATGACAGTTGACTATCGTATACTCCAATGTAGTTGAGGCTGAAGGGTGGATTTGTTGATTTTTGGCTCTGAATAGTTTTTATTCGGTAAAACAGTTTTCTGTGGCCAGAAAAACAAACACGTGCACATGCGTCAAGCTTGACTGCTAACTCTGACTTCAACCCTATTTTTCACTCTGAAATGTGGAGTTCATAGACTGAAGCCACTAAGTTTCAATATCACTAAAACTGTACTTATGCTACTTAGAAATATTTATAGTGTAAGTGTAGAACTGTAGAATTGCATACCTTTCTCTTCCAACATCTGTTACATTTCCCTTTGGTTCAGTGTCAAAAGCATTTTCATCATCAGAGTATGAAGTTGATAGACACAGAAGATGCTTAAATCAGCCCCATTGGAAAGGACTCACCAGAATAACTTAGTGTGTTGCCTCATCTTCAGACACCAAGCAGCATTCTCAGAACTCCTGGATCCTGGCCTACTGGCTTCTGTCCCCTGGTTCTGGAAATATCTGCTCCCACCACTGTTAAGGAGCTTCCCACAGGTGGGTAAATAGGTTTAGGCCAGTGATGCCTGCCATTGTAATTGCATAATTCGGTTAAGTGTTATATAGACCCTTTAGCCGCTAGGTACAAAGGAAAAAAAAAAAGCTATTTCAGATTTATTTTCTAGGTAGGTGAAGCAATAAATAATTGCTGGTTAGACAGAGGGGGAAGGGGGGACCTTGTAAACTTCTAGAATTCTGGGCTCAAGCCACTTCTCCTCTGTCTTTGCATTCATGCTTCACTTGAAGACATCAAAAATTGGAATTGTAGACTGTGCACCACAAGTGTGGGTTTTGCAAGAAAGCTGTGCAGAATGCTCATCAAAGGACCACAGCTCAAAGAAAAGGTCTTGGCCTTATATCACAAGCACAGCTAATGAACGCACACTTACATATCTTAAGAGAAAATAAAATGTCTGGGCATTGAAAGACTCTCTCTTTACAGCCTCTTTTGATTAATTGGCCAGTTACTGACTCTGAATGTTTTAGACAGAAGAGCATCTGTTGTATAGGAAAAGTAAAAGAAGCAGTGTATAAGATTTGCAATCTCACTTTTAAAAATACACATGAAAGTTTATCTACAGAGGGAATATGAGTACTTAATAGTGGGTGGTATGTTTTTGTCAGTCTTCGTCTTTATTATCTTTTATGTATTTTTCTATATTGCAATTTTCTAGAATTCAGCTCTAAATGAGGTGATGAGCCAGTATGTGGTATGTAGTACCCTGTGTTTTCAGCTCCTCTGTCTCAGCTCTGTTCTCTGATACCCTCAGAGGAATCAGATTACCTGAGGACAGGAGGTTCCTGACGCACCCCAGCCCCCGCAGAAGGCATTCGAGTACAGCTGGTCAGGCTCCTTCTGGGTGACATGGAGGACCTCCATTCCCAAGGGCACCATTGCAGTGTGTTTTCATTCATAAAATCTCCTCTACATCCCAGAAATAACTTAGAGAGTCTCTGCATGTTCCAGGGGCAAAAAAATAAAAGTGCTCCTCTTTCTTTGTTTGGGTGAGCCGTGCTCACCATGATTTGGCCAGACAGTTGAGACTAGAAAATCTAAGCCCCTTCAATCTCAGCAGCATTTGCAAACATTTCACCTTGGCAATACCAGATGGGCATTTTTCCCATGTAACCATTCTTTCAACAAAACAAAACTACAAATCAGAAACCAAGGACCTTAGTTGAACCTGTACTTTGAAATTATGCCTATGGCTCACTTCTTAGTCATGGTTGAATCATTAGGGAATAAGTCACTTCTTGTTTGTTTTCTTTAGGAAGACTAAAGTGATACCAGGTAAATAGCTCTAGTCAATATGCAAAACTCAAAGGAAGGAACATACGACTTTTGCTGCAATGCTGGGGGTCCCAGGAGGACATAGTACAGAGACTTTGCCATCTTAGATCTGTGTCCTGGGCACCAAGCTTAGCAGGGTCTGGAGCCCCGAACACAGTGAGCTGGGTACCCCAAACCTCATCCAGTGTGCTCAGAGACTATGCCTGTCATTGGCACTGGACAGTCAGAGGGACAGGTGGTTATTTTCAGAATGCCTTGTGCGATTACATTTATATCTCAGTTTATTATTTTCAGTTACACGCAATTTGGTTTCATATTCACTGTGTTATGATGCAATGCTACCGTTTTCCTTTAGGGCACAGGTGACAGAAGGTGCTTACCTTCATTGCTGTGTTTCTTCCTACCATGGACCAAGCAGGGAGACCAGAGTGTGGGCAGGTTTCTGAGCCTCCTCTCCGGTTTGCCATACCTGCACTCTCACCCTGAGCCCGGAACACCATCTCTGTGCTGAGCTGCTATCTGCCCCGGCTGTAGGAAGAGTATGAGGACAAAGACAGCGCCTAACGGTCCAAAGCACAAGAGCCACTTTGTTCTCTTCACAGAAACCCCATAGTGACCCTAAAGATGGGTTATTCTTGTTTCGCAACTGGGAAATTGAGATTCACTGGCTTGAGCATTAACTATGGTCACCCAACCAAGAAGAGTCATGGCCAGAGTTTTACCTAGTCTACTTTGAAAAGTTTGGAGACGGTGCATGCACATTTGGGGGAATTCAGCCCCTGTCTGGCCCTCCCCTTTGTGCATAGCGGGGCGGCTCAGACCGGTGCAGCGAGCCCTGGGCGTGGCCTTGGACACAGACGCTCTGCATGGGCTTCAGTCTCCATCTGCCCTCCTCTCTGTTCCCCTCTTGGACCCGTGATTCTAAATATCTGTTCTTCCTGCTCTCTGTGACTTGCAAACTATATTATTGGGTAGTATTTACACATTCTTTAAAAATACATAGCTTTCAGGCATAATTTATATGCAATAAAATATACACACATCACGCTTTACCCAGAAGCCTCCCGCCTCCCAGAACCGAGCGTTCCCGCGCTGTAGGCTTCTTGCTCCTGAGGCCCTCCTGCGGGTCGCGCAGACTAGGTCCGGGAGCATCTGCGATGGCACCACTGTTGCCAGGAGAAGTCTTTAGCCTCCGAACCGTGATCCTTCCCTTGTACCTGAACACTCTTTCCTGGGTGTCTGACATGGTCTAAAAAGGAAATCTGGTTTTAAATAGTTGAGTCCCTCACTTCCTTCTTTTTTGCCTTAGGGTTGGCTTCTGACCTTAGTGATCAGATTCTTGCTATTTTGACTTCATGATAAGCTTTGATCTCTTAACAATGAACTGTCAATACCGTAACTAACGTCACCACTAGAACGCATAGCACATTCACTTAGTTTGTGCCTCATACTTATGAGGAAAGGAGACAGAGCCATCACATTCAAAAACAATAACTTCAAATATATGAGACAATAGGTCGAGGACTAATAACACATTTGGATAGATTTTCAGAGAAGGTATGAATTACATTTTTTAGCAGGAGATTGAAGTTTTTTTAAATTTTTTGATGCTTAAAGAAAAATGAAGGTGTCAGTTCAAAGTGTTTTAGAGAGTTTGTAATTGAATGATCTATGAGGTTTTTACCAATAGCAAATACCTTCTCGTAGAGTGTGTATCACAAAGTAAAATGCAGAACACTTTGCCATTTTTATTACATTACAGAAGCAGTGGCAATGCACTGTGGCTTACTAAAAGCTCTTCAATCTGCTCTAGCAATAAGCGGCTTTCCTTGCTCATCCTCCCTCCTCTAAAGCCCACAGGAAAATGGGGTGTGCATCCCACGGGTGTCAAGGATTCAGGAGGGCATCAGTGGTGGTGGTAATTCTGAGTCTGCAGAACCCCCAGGCAGGCCACTGGTGAGCAAGACCCGGGGAGTCAAAACAGAGAAGAGCAGCCTTGCATCCTTGCAGGTTCTCCAAGCTGTCAGGGTGGGCTCATTTGGCACAGAACACAGAGAGACTATAGCAGGGAACTCTATGAAATAAATCAGAAGAAACTGGAAAAAAGATAGGAAAACACTCAAATTTCTTGCAGGCAGCCCTACACCCCCAAATGACGCTGAGACAATCACATGCTTCTGATCTATAACTCATGGATGGGTTTGGAACTTCTTGAGACAAACGCAGCCGGGCTCTCTCTTTTCTTGCTTTGTAGAGTCTGTACTTATTCGTTAGACAAAGGAAACACAAGAATCCCTTTTGAAAAGATGCACAGTTTAAGATATATTCTACTGGTTTGAGACTGAGCTGCCTTTCAGCTTGAGAAATTGTAACACATCCTGAGATTGTGAACAGCAGAATCATTAGTTTTAATTGTTGTACTTCATGCACGGAAGTGCTGAAGAATCCTGTGGCTGACAGTGATGGATTAGTGCAACATTAAGAGAGCCAAATTCCAGCCTTCACCTGAATCCGAAAGCATTAATGCTTGTGTTTACAGCGTGCTCGCATCCACATGGAGAACCGCTTGTTTCGGCAGTCTCAGCGTGTACAGCTACGGCTGGGCTGATCAATTGCACAGCCTCGGTTTTGTTCTGACGTTGTCATTCCTTTGTCGCTGAGCCCGAGGAGTGCTGCTTTAACCTTCTGTCCCACTGTCCCTGTGTTTACTTCAGAATTCAGTGCAGTTGCATAAACCAGTCCTCTATCTGCAGGATTCTCTGGGGTCATTAGGAGCTTTGGCTGCTGTTGTTATTGAATGATCCAGTATCTTGAAACTCTTATCCTCTTAATTCCCCTTTTATGTAAGCACTCAGGTGCTTGATATGCTTTTCTTTAAATTGTAGGAACCAATCCTGTGTCAGTCGCTGCCCTAGCACCGCCTGTTGAGAATGGACATTCTCAAAGAGCTCCAAGGCAGACATCAGAGATGACGAGTGGGGTCTGGGACTCTGCACTTCAAAAAGTGTTCAGAGAAACGGATGAGAAGGCAAAGACGTATTCTCTTGGGGGACACAAGAAGCTCCGCAATGAGCCAGGGGCCAGCGTATTTGCAAGTTGCCTGGACAGAGAAAGCCCTGCGGATAATGTGATGCACACTTTGCCTCTGACTGGAGAAGCTACGGGGCAGCAGGATCAAAAGTTCAAGCCCAGCCTGGCCAATTTAGTGACTTAGCCAATCCCGTCTCAAATTAAAAAAAAAAAAAAAAAAAAAAAAAAAAAAA
>NW_022900914.1:4440689-4466917 GCF_012274545.1 Fukomys damarensis | reverse complement strand
ACCCGTCTAAAAAAAAAAAAAAAAAAAAAAAAAAAAAAAAAAAACCACGGAGGATACAACTCATTGTGTAGGCCCTGGCTCAATCCTCAGTATGTAAAACCAGCAACAATAGCAATAGCAGCCACAACAAAATATGAATTAGGTACAATTTGTTTTCTTTTTTAAAAGTGAAGCCACCAAGGACACAGAGTAGAAGTTACTATTCTGAAAACCTTCAAGGTTAGATGATGAAGGCAACATCTAACGTAGCTTGTCTGACCTTAAAACCCAAACTTGGGTCGCTCCTCTAAATGAAGCAGATGTTTTCCCATGGGCGTCAGCTTGGTCGGCACACATTATGTTCTTATGTTCAGCCGGAGACCTCTGTCCTTGTAGGAGCATTCCCCGTTGGCATGGTCTGTTGCCCAGGGCTTCGTACACCGACACATGGAACCCCGAGGGATGTGTGCTGGGAGAAAATCGGGTCCTGGGGCTGCACCTTATTGCTGCGTTAATGCTGCTTGTGGGAAAGGTCAGGTTTGGCAGGAGTGTACCAATTCCTCACAAGTGTGTTGTTACCATGGCACAACCCCAACCCAGCCACATTTATTGCTTGCTGTCTTGTTATGTGACTTCTTACTCACGTGTGCACACATGTGGTACATGGAACAGTTGGTGTGCTGCTGTGCCTTCAACTTTCAGACTCAAGAACTGTGAGTCAAAGAAACCTATTTCTTTTTATAGCACCCAGCACCAGGCATTCGGTGATAGCACCACACAATGGACTGAGACACAGTATTCAATGACTGATGATACTGAAAGCTCATACCAGGCTGGTGATGCAACTATTCCCATGTCCCCTACAGGGCTCCTTAGCCTATAGGAGCATTCCATTGGAGAACATCATTTCTTACCGTTGCACCGGTAGGGTTCACTTGGGAAATTTCCACCAAGAACATCACTCTTTTTCAACTTAGAGACACACCCATGACACATCAAATTCACTATCACCTTCTGTTCCTCTATAAAAATCAAACATCATTTTGTACCCTTCACAATACAAATGTGCTTTTTCCTCTCAGGTGGGTCTCAGAGCCCACATCACAGGGAAGTAGTTGTAGAAATGAGCTGGACACGAAGTGAAGATATAAAGTACCATTTGTTTCACTTAGGAGAAAGACAAGAGGAGAGATGGTTTCCAAGATAGATGGTTAGAGAGCAACATTTGGTTGAGAAATTGCTAAGCTATACGCAGGAAATTTACCATCCACCCAGCGTCCAGTGAACAAAAGGAGATATACACATTGAGAAAATATGGGAAATTGTGTCATTTTCCTGCGGAATGAGCTGACTCCAGAATTCAGGTCTGCTGGGTTTTGTACAGAAAAGTCCCCATAGATGTACACAGGCTCCATTCATGAGTGATCAGCAGCTAAGACAGAGCCTGGAAGAAATCCAGCACAGGGTTCCTCTCCCCTAGTGGCAGGGAAGCAGCCTCCTTAGTGTCAGTTCTGGATTTCAGGCATGGAGCTTCCACACTGTAGGAGAAGTCTGTCCTGAGGAGGTCTTCGGTAGAAGCCGTGTGCTGCCCGACTGGACTGACGTGAGCCGTTGCCCACCCCCCCTCTGTACTTGCACATTGTCTTTTAATACCCTTTTGTTATCGGCTTCCTTGGAATTGCAGAGATGGGAGAAGATCTTATTTGCTTGTTTGTTTATTCCTACCTAGTGCATCCCCTCTGGTACTAAATTGCGTGGTGACTCCTCAAATTCCCCACCACTGGTTGGCCTCTAAAACAGACTCTGACATTGCAGATCCAAAATATCAGCTGTGTAGAAACCTTTTCTCCCACCCCTTGGTTAGATGAGGCCTTTCTGTTCATAGACCGAGTAGTTCTCCCTCGTCTGCTCCCATGTTTTCTTGGCAATGTCTTTATGATAATATTTCCACTTTCTCCAAACCTCCACCGTCCCTGCCATTCTGCTTCCCATTAACCGTGTGTGTGTGTTTCCGCTTGTTTGTCTCCAGATGTATTCGTTAGCATTTTTCCAGTTGAACCTCATCGTGTTATTTCTTGCTCGTAATGCTAGCCTCTCCAGGGGCCCATATGCTCCCACAGCTCTTGTGCCAAAATCACAGAGCATCTTAATACAAACCTCCTTTCGGCGGCCACACAGCAGCCAAAAGCATAGGCTCAGTGGGACGCCAGCCTGATTTACAGCCAGCTCCGTCCCAGTGTAACAGGAAGAGCACCAGGTCTGACGCTGAATCATAACCGTGTCACTTTCCAGTTTCCCGACCTGGAGCGGGATGAGCTAACCGCTGAGCTCCAGGTTTTTCTCCTCTGCTTGAGAATGGTAAGCACTGTGTGCATCCGAATGTGAGGGATGGTTGCTAAGCCCTTCCAAGTTCCCTGGCGTGTTGGAGGCACCTTTCTGTCTCCTGGAGTGACAGAGAGGACCTTAGGCTATGGGTGAACATCCTAGGAAAAGGACAATCTGTGACATTTGAGTGAGACGAGAACATCAATAAAATAATTTTCTTCAAGAAATAAAACTGTTAGGTCAAACGGGTGGAAAAAACAGTGGCGACACAAAACTGGCCTTGGATTCCATGGCCAGCTCCTATGTTGCTAAGCTTCCTCCCCCTCATTGAGGGGCCTCAAGTTCCGCGGCCATCTCTCGTTCACACTCCTGTGCCTAGTGACATCGCCTGTCCATTCTCACGTCCGCGCAGACTCTCTTATCCTCACGCCTCAAGCAAGCATCGCCTCACTCACAAACTGCCTCAGCACCCCCGCTGAATGAAGTATTTATGCTTCTGCACTTCATGTCCACCTATGGAGATCCCTCAGAGCACAGTATGTCTGTGATTGGAGATGATCTGCCTTCCCTGGGTTTGTCTGTGACTTCTGCAAGGAAATGTGACTGCTCCTGCCGCATACACAGGAGTCCAGCTGGGGAGAAGTGGGTGAGGAGGTGGGAGGGGCTCAGAATCGCCCTGTGGCTCTGGGAGAACGCAGGCTGCCTTTCATTACCACGCAGGGCCGACCAAACTCATTCTTGGAGGTCTTGCCAGCTCCCGTGGAATAGTCCTTCCCCGGTCATTTTGGTGTGAAGCTATACTTCTCTGGCGGCTCCACATAAATGTGCTACATATTGCTGTGCTCGTTCTATATCACAGAGAGAATCTGTCTTCTCCATGCCATTTATGTCTTGAGGAATTTACTGTTTTTGAATTTAGTGCCTAACAAGTATTTGAGGACTTCACCCTTTCATTTGTCACATTTCTGCTTTTTTTCTTCATTTGCTCACTCATCCGATAAGATAAAGATAAAGCCCCACCTATGTTGCAGGTACTGATCTAATCATGGAGGACTGGGATTAATTTGAAAGAATGTCAAGTAAAGAGCTGACAGTGGGAAAGGACCATCTTCATCAAACAGTTGGTTCTGAAATTTTATGAGGCAGAACAGTCTTCCAAGGCAATGTGTGAAAGGTACCTTTTGCCTAGAAGTCATTATTGTTCTAGAGCTAGCGGCACAGTGCGTAAGGGAAATGCTTCTTAAATGTAGGAGCGTGCAACCAGTGCAGTCCTGGCTCGCAGAGAAGAGGTTGCCCGCAGAATGGGTGTTTCCATTTGTCTGGGCTGCTCCTGCTCCTTGGGTAAGTATTTAACCTGAACTTATGAAGAATTCCTGGGGAAGAAGAGAAGCTCAAATCCTGGAGTCCTACCACCTTTAAACCCATAAGACTTGGTTTATTGAGTCCTGAAGTTTTACTTGTCATCTAGCACAAGTGACTGCTGTGATTTTAAGTTATATAAGTCCATGGAAAAAGTGGAAAATGGAACACAATTATTGCTGGTTCCATTTCAACACGCCTCTTCCTCTTCTAGAGGATGGGAAAAGTATAAAAGAGATTTTGGAGCCTGTTGGCTTGAGTAAGACATGGTATTCTGTTTGAAAATGGACTCTTAAGGCATGAAGCCAAAAGTATGAGAAAAGAATAAGAAAATCAGACTGAATGAAGCTGAAGTTGGGTAATGTTCCATTGTCACAAAAAAGCTTCCTAAATATCTGAAAGAAAGAGTACACAGGGCTGACAATCACAGGCTCTCCAAATCAGTGTCCTGTAGGGCTGTAGCCAAGAAAAAAAAGGAATGAGTTGATCCTTCCACTGGTTCCAACAGTCAGCACAGATAGTCCTGAACACCATATGGACCCTATGTGGAAAACACCACCAGTGTCCAGTGTCTGCGGACATGTGTAAAATTGAAACTGTGCATTGGAAGAAATGGATCTTATTTTTCTATGTATCCATACCGATGTGCACGAGGGCACACACACACACACACGCACACACACACCCTTCTCCAGGAGATTCTGGGGCCAGGGATACAGACTTTGGGAAGAGCTGTGCTATTAGATGCTGGCAAGGGAGCAGCATCTGAGCCAGGATGGTGCATAGACCAAGGTTGGTCCTTCTGCCATCTTTTCACTTTGGGTTTGTATGTCTCATATCTTTCACGTCTAGGGAAATGACCTCATTTTCATTTACTATTCCTTCAGCTATCACTAACAGACTACCTTGGAAGGATGGTTCCTTTAGTCTATGTAATTCTAGAAAAAATGTATACTGAGTGTTACAGTTCTGTAGAAAATTCTCTGACTTTAATGTACTGTGATTCCAGCTCATGGTTTGAGCTTAGCAGCAATGTGCTTTAACACCTGCTCTGTGATATATTTTGGAATGCATTCGGGAGCCTGCTACCTCCTATGCATAATTTAAAAATATAGGTACCATGTGTCATTTAATGGAGGAGAAGGAACTGCAGTCTGACCTTGCCTGCTCTTTCATTAAAGTGTTCTGCTAAGTTAATTGTCACTAAGAACAAAATAACATTTTATGATGGACCATTTCCTAGAATCAACCCCAAAGTCCTGATCTCAGCCCCTGCTGTTAATTGACTTGGCCAAGACCTTTTTGATGACTATATTTCTGAAGCTCTGTTTGACTCTAAGATTAAAAGTTGCAGGAGAAAGAAGTTAATTATGTTGCACTTTTTTTCCTACCAAGAGGCATTATATATAGAAAGAGTCAAAACTGCACTTTGGGGAGAGTAAAAGGAAAATGACATAAAAAAACCTGACTGCGATATTTGCCTCTACTACCATAGTCATCTGTCCCTGCTTCCTAGTCCTTTGGGATTTTTGAGTCTGCCTCAGTGGGCATTGGTTTACTTTGTCCTTAGAAGACACTATAACAACAATTCAAGCTTCTGTAAGCCTTGTGGGGTGAAGTCTTTGTTGTACTTGTTTTTCTCCCTTGTGCAGCAAAGCCGTTACCTTGTTAACACATAGCATCTGTGTAAGAGCTCCGACTAATATTGTTTACTTGGTTTTGGTTACAGTACTCATGATCTTAACGTGCTAACTGACTCCCCTCCTACAGCTGTAGGAACAGTGTCGCCTATTCGCCTCTGGGACAGTCACCAGCCCTGGTTTCATAGCATAATTCTGAGTGCATTTGCTTTGCATATTGGGCTTTCAGTGATGATTTCAAACAAACAAAGTGTTACATGAATTAACCACTCATAGACATGCGTGAGTCAAATAATTTATGATATATTCATTAAAATGCCTTTTATTGAGGGTTCCTTGGCTTCATTTAGCTACACATTAAAAATGGTGCCATTTAGAATGAAATGCAAAGAAATGGCAATACCTTAGCCTGCAGTAAATTTCACCTGTTTAGTGTACACTGAGCAGTGTCTAGCCCACTTGGCTTACGTGAGACAACCTTGCCTGCTGCCTCTTTGATACTGAATATATCCACAGGAAGTTTACTAAGTAGCATCTAGTGATGCTGTCCATCTGTTCGTCTGTCCATCTGTCCATCCATGTTTACGCAGTGAGAGGCACACCAGTCTGTGCAGCTTTGTGAAACCCAGCCTACCGTCAGTAACTACTGTGCACCTTAGGAGGTGCTGACATGCCCGCATACGCCAGACGAATCTAAGTTTAGATAGGTTGAAATGTAAAAGGGTTACCTTTATTTCTTCTACCCTTATTTATTTTTTTAAAAATTGCTAGTCTCAAATTTTTACCTTACTGAAAGGAGAAATGATTGAACCTGGTTGATGGTTACAGTTTGGACTTCGGGATTCAAAATACTAGCACTGCTTTACACAAACTACTTGATGTTAGACAACTTGCTTTTCGTCGTGTATTTCATAATTTGTAAATTTGAAGATTACATAAGATAATATGCATAAAATTGTTTGGCACATGAGAAAATTACTGGGTGCAAAACATATATATATATGTACATAAGCATACATGTGCATATATAGTTATATATCTAGATATATATAGTTATATCTCATACTCACACATGAAAATAAAGAAATTATTTGTTGAAATATAGAAAATATCCACTACTTCTTTGAGATTCCTCCCACTCAAGAAAGCACATTCCTGTTCCAACCTGCTCCCTCCTCCCGTGGCCTTGGACTTTCTTTGGCCAGGACTAAGATAACTAAAGTGATGCAAGCGCAATCCTGAAAAGTATGTTTTCCCCGCCCCCATCACCGTGTACATGGGCTGTGGGATAATGAACGATGTGCAGCCATCACCCCAGCTGATCCAAAGCCGGACCCTCCAGCACAGGAGAGAGACACCACCCCACGTCGGTCGCTTGCTGAAACCCGAAACGTGTGTGCTGCCATCGAAGCCTAGCTGTTTTCCACCATCTCTTTTTCCAATAAGGAAGTCATATATTCTTTATCAGTCTCACTTCTATTTTTTACTTAACCCTAATTTGGTTAAGTTTAATAAATGCTTTAGCAAGATTTCAGAGCTTTCCAAACTTTCCACGTTTCTACACGCTAGGAGCAGATTTGAATTCTTTCTGTGTTGCAGTTTCAAACTTTGGAATGTTTTCAGAAGTGGAGACATTTCAGACTGCGGTAGAGAGCCTCATATCTGTGTCTCTGCTTTGGACTGTTATGTAAAAATAACTTTAAAGATGGGGCATGCGAGGGCAGGTTGTGTTGATGCCTTATACCACAAAGATGACTCAGAGGTCATGCTTATTTGTTTGTTTGTTTTTAAGTAACAATAAGCCGTTGAATCCTGGCCACACTAAAAAAGATTGTAGAAAAATCTTGGCATGCAAGAACAGTGCAAAGTTCCTGACGGTATAAGAAGCAGTGATGTGCTACAAACACAGATGCCAGACGTGAGTGTAAAATGCAAAGTGTGAGCTCTCCATGATACCATTCTTCTGCCACCAGCCTGAAGATTTGGGACCTTTGTTCCCCTTCAGAAGTCAAATCAGACCTGTCAGTCAGGCCCTGGAGCCCACAGGCAGGCGAGCTCAGGGCACAAGATCATGCGTCCCAAGCCCAGTGATTTTCAAGGGTGTCCAAGCCCAGTGACCGCACACAGCAGTGACAGAAACGCTACGTCTGACCTGCTCTGTGTGTGTTAGTGAAAACACATCCCATGACCATTTTAAGTAAACACGTGCTGTGCATGCTGCAGCCTTTGTGGCGTTTCAGTACTGCAGTTGTGCGTTCTCTGAAATTAGAATCAGTTACTGAAGTACCTGCCTTCGTGTCCATTTCATTCCTTCTCGAATCTGAGGCAAGGATCACTTTGTCTTAAAACCTAAAGCACGTTCGTGGGGAAGCATTTTCGTTATTACAGTGTTGTCATCATCAGTTGCACTTGGAGGAGGAGTGGTAGTGGCCTCAAGGGTGCTTCTGTAGGTAACTGTGGTTGTTACTTCACTGTGGCCACTTGGTGCTCAGTGCACAGGATTCCCCTGGCTCTCCCCATCCTGTTCATTTGAGAACATACTCGGTCCATTGTTACACATGCATAGCAAAGCCCTTCCGTGCAGTTGTTTACTAATGTGAGGCATGATCAAAATACATGGTTACTACTTCAAGTAAAAAAACGAAGAACGTATTTTCATTAGTGCCCCTCAGACTATTCCTGTCACTTTGAAGACGTCATCCCATCCCTCCTGAATCTTTGATAGGCAGCTCTGGAGTCCTCTTTTTGAGTGTACTTTTGAATTCTGATCAAAAACATGGTGAGCGCTGCTACTTCGTGCCATTGGTGTAAAGGCAAGCTTGTGAAAATGTTACGGCACGTGTTCCCCACAGGATTCACTGGATCGGGCACTGTGTGACTTCCGGCTCTTCCCCCAAAGTCAGAATGACCTTGGAAAGTAAATGTTTGGAATCCTTTCAGGACATCAAGGCAGCCACGGCAGTGCAACTAGAGACGCTTATCAAGGAAACTTCCAGAACTGCCTCAGAAAGTGGTAAGAATGTTAGCATAAGTATGTTCAAAGAGAGAGGCTGTATTTTGTGGAAGGGATGAATGGAAATACATCTCTTACTCAAATAAATTCTTAAATTTAGACATTCCCTGAACTTTTCGATTGCAACTCATATGTTTAAATGTCTGTTTGTCTGGCGTATTTCTCTTACCACTTCCATCTTCATGGCCAGCACCGTGCTGAGCTTAAAGGCCGTGCTCAAAATACCATGCCAGCTTTGAGGACAACACGGTCTTGGGGAAGATAATTCCTGCCAAGAAGTTATTTCTTCCTCCCCGGCACATTCTACATTTCCACACAGAAGTCAAACAGAAAACTTTCTCAGAAGACTTGATTGGAAACTAGTAGTCATTTCATGGCAATCTAATCTGGAGGACTAGGGAGAAACCGGGAGGCTGAAATTAAATATTCTTTCACAGCTCTTTTTGTCTTCTCACACTGCCAAATGGAAATTGTGAAGAAATGTTGAGACCTATTCCTCGTGTTTACTGAATGGTTAAGGACAGGGCAAGGGGCTGGAGGTTTAGAAGGAAAGGACAGCTCAGAGTGAGGATCTGTGTGGTTCTCTCTGGTCTATTTGCCCTCTCGCTAATTGTTTCATTTGTTTTTCATTTCTCACCACTGCAGAGGGAGATGTGTGTTAATAGTTTGCACTAAAGAATCGGTTTCTTACAGGAAATTTTCCATCACACTAGTCCATGTGCTCCCAATATGTCATTAAATATTTATATGGCATCTCGTGCTAGTCACTGAGTTGTTCTCAAATATGCACGTACACCTTTTATCTTTCCTGAGGAGCATGGCATCTGTTGCATAATGTTTCAATTATCTACTGCTGCATAACAAAATACCCCAAAACTTAGTGGCTTAAAAGAATAAGTTCCTCGTTTTCACGGTTCTGTGGGTTGACGAGCAGGCCTTCTCCCTTCAGCTGCTCCCCAAGCCTGGCCTGTGAGTCACTGCTTCCAGAGGAATTCCAAGTCCAACAGCCTCCTTCCCACTTCTGTCAGGCAGTGCCAGGTGCCAGCAGGACACCGCCCTGCCCCTCCACTTGGCCTCCCAGTTAATTAGTGTGGACAGGCTGCTCCAGCCTGCGTAGTGGACCAGAGAGTGTAGAGCTCAAACCGCCAGGCCTCTGAAGGTCTGGGCCCAGAGCTGGCAAAGTGTCACCTTCTCTGAATTCTGTTGGTCAAATCGAGTCACAAAGCCAGTCTGCATTTTTTTTTTTTATTATTTTGAGTTGGATGGAGTAGAATCCATCTTTTAAAAAAAGTGCCAACCAGTTCTAGGATGGGAAGAATCGCTTTGGTCATCTAGACCAAAGATGGTGGTCATCTTTGTAGACAATCTTAGTTGTTTATTTTTGTTATGAAGTGTTTTTTACTGATGGAGTAAATAAGCAGTGGAAAGTACAATGACCTAGATGAAAACCAGAACTGAGAAGACTTGAATATTAGGAAGAGAACACTATATATATATATATATATATACCCTTTGTTTTTCTTTCCCTTCATCTCTGCCATTTTCCTCTTTTTTATGCATTCAGAAATGTTGAATGGTGAATCAGCGTTTGCCAGACTGGCATTTCAGACAGAGGGAACCCCCTGGCCACAGACTCATGGTAGGCAAAGTGCATGATGGCACTGGGAGCAGTAAGAACTGGATGGGACTGGTCAGGAGGTCCACAGAGCGTCCACCAGGGATGGCACTGGGATGCATAAGGAGGAACGTGCTGGTCTCTGAAAGGAAACTCACTTTCTGTTCTTTCCAAGTACGGGTAAATGAGTTGTGAGTGACTTGAAGCAGGGTAGCAATGCACAGTATACAGTATGTGTGAAGCAGAGCCTCTGGACTACAGTGAGGATAACAGTAACGCTTATCTTCCTCATTTCTGGGTCCTGTGTTTTAAAACTGTGGAGGACACCTACCTTGTGGTCGACATTAGAGATGCAGAAGGATGGGTTGCTGAATGAGATCACTCGTGTGTCAGAAGATCTGCAGGACTAGGTGTGAGGGACCTGTGTCTTATCGAGCAGGTGATAAAAGTGCATACACACCTGAACATCACCTGGGTGACCAAGATCAGGGATAGTGGAAAAGTACTAATTTCTCTTTAAGACAGACCGATTATCGAGGTGGGGGCCAAGTCCAAAGCATAGAGGAGACCCCTCCTCCTTAATAAACAGAGCATCCCGTGCATGGTTCCAGGAGCAGGGAGCTAAGATGTGTGCAAGGGGCCTCAGGGTTACCTGCGGAGTCTGGCACAGCCTGAACTGCAAGCTGCAGAGTAGACGGGTTTCAGAGGCTTGTTACAGGTGCATTTGGAATCCACTATTTTATAGACCAGAAACAAGTTTCACTGGGTATTAGAGAAAATGTAAATTTGTCACAGATTTCTTTATAGACTGTCACTTTTCTAAATCAGTAGAAAGATTATACTTAGGGAATGGATGACAAGGAAGATACAATGATGGGTTTTTTTCTCCACTCTCTTTTCTTGAAGGAGAATGCTTTGTAAATGGGAAGTGAGGAAATTCTCGAGGTTTATTGAAGTCACGGAGGCGGGGTAATGCAAGTGGGCACATCCTATTATCATCCTTGCCTTCGATGCTCTTCTTTTCTTTGCCCTCCTGGAAAGTCTCTCACATTTTAGATAGCCTCAGTTATTCTTCCCATTTCGATCGTAAAGATATATCCAGGATGCTCTGTAGATAAATATTCATCCTGGAAAAACTGCTGGGCAGCATTCACACACAGTCATCCCCGTGTGACCTGTCTGCCTCGCCGTTACCAAGAACCTCGTCACCTGTTAACTCACGGTCAGTTTTCTGGGGTGTTGCTCGGTGGACTCGTCCTGTTGGCTGTAGCTGCTTCAGTCTGAGCTGGGTTCCTCAATGGCACAGCACACCACACGCCCCCGGAAGGTGTGTCCTCTTCCCACGCGGGGCCCCACTCCTCCCAGCTGGGCCTGCTCATCTTGATCCCTAACCCAAGGTCATGTGACACTCAGCAGGACGGCACGGGTATTCGCAGTCCTCTGACTCCCCCGCGGACAGATTCCCCTTTGCAGTCTTAGCTTCCCGCCCTCTCACTTCCTCACTCTGTCCTCGGCCGAGAGGAGTGAAAGCAGATTCGTGCTTTGTGAACAGTAGATGGAGGTGCTCCTTGGCCTCTTGGGTCCACCTGCCTGCCACGTGGTGCCCTCACCTGCAGCTGATTTCTGCGCAACACTACATGAACGGGAATGGGTGACTGAATTTCAAGTCTACCACCTTGTAGCAAGTTCTCCACACGTGACAGCAATAGGCGTGACCCTTCTCATCTTTTCCTTCCCGAGTCAGTGTGATCTCCTTCAAGAGAAGCCCAAGGAGACGGGGCGAGAGTGCGGCTTGTCAGCCTTCCACAGCTACGACTGAAGCTTTTGTCTGTCACTTGGACTTCTCAGAGTGCCCGCCTTGAGATGAAAACGATCTCCGTCCGTCTCACTCCTTTGCTGTAGTGAGCAAGCGCACATCCACTCTTCACCAGACAGGTACGGAAAGGACTTTGGCTGAGCCAGGCACGACCATGCTTCAGGAGACCGTGGCTGCTGGCAAACCGGAGCAAGAACCTGGAAATCCAGAGGCACGAGATCTACTTGGAGAGCCTGGCCTGCCAGATACTGTTTGATCTCGGATGAAGGAACAGCCAGTGGCAAAGTGATCCTTTTCTATTTTTACTTGCTTTTAAAATCATTTTTCAAAAGAAACCCCTTGCTGGAAAACTTATTTTAGGCCCAACAGATGGCACAGATTAAATGGTGCTGCCACTGATAAGAGGCACGGGAAGCCACGGCTGTCCACCACGTCCTCGGAAGCCCTTAGATCCCCCAGACTCATCTTTAGAACCCCAGGGGAAGGACCACTGCCCTGGGAGTAAAGCGCAAACTCATGTCCCTCAGCCGACAGAGCATTTGAGCCAGTCAGCTCATTTCCCCATCTCCTGCTAGAGGCAACTAAACTCCTACGTCCTCCTTCCTCATGAGGTTCAACGACGCTGTAGTTTACAAAGCGGAACAAGATCCGGGTCTGGATTCCTAGGATATCACATCGCAACATGGCAACATCGCAAGCTGTAATTTTCTACCCTGCACATCTGGCTTAGAGCTGACAGCGAAGGCATGTTTAATGACTGAACGACGGAATGAAAGAATAAATAGAAATTAATAGCTTCTGCCCTTAGGAGCCATACAGGGCAAGAAGCAGAGACGCGCAGTGTAACAATCTCATTCAGAAAGTTTCTCTATTGGCTTTTCAAATCTGTACTGAAATTACCTTCTCCATCTTCTAAGGTAGATTTTCCAAAGAGAAACTGCTGTCCATCAGAATATGACTCTCTCCTGTCAGAAACACCTGTTTCTGAAAGATTTGGCTTCTTCTCCCCTCAAAGGACATTGTGAGGAGATTTACCCCCAGACTTCCCAGTGGGAAAAAAAAGGACAAAAAAAAAAAAAAAACACAATAACATTGCTTCATTTAGGGGACTAAACTGCATGTTGCTGGGAGAAGTTCTTTTTCAGTTGCATCTAAGTTTCTGATTTCAGTCACCTTTTCTCTTTTGCTAGAAAATTAAAGCAAAGGTGTTTACAAAAGTAATCCCCCCACCCAGCCCTGTACCATGACCTCTCTCCCCTCCGCCAGGGCCCAGCTGAGATCCTGGGTTTGTGCAGGGTTCTGTGCTCCAGGGGAAGCTCCCGAGGGATCTGACCAGTGGTCCCCTGCACCCTGGAAGGTGTGTCACCAGGGACATTCCAAACACTTGGGCAGGTCTGGCCACCCTTCTCGGGTTTCAGACGACTACTGCCTCGCGGAAGGTCACAGCTTTCATAGACGGAGCTGCTTTCCTTTAGACTGCATTGTATGCGTACACGCTCGGGCTCTGGGTGTCAACCGGGATGTGGAATATAGCGTGAAAGTCACCGCAGGACGAGACACAGCAAGGACAACAGTGCCATATGACAGAGCCCAGGCACAGGCACATCGCCCCCAGCCACTCACTGAGAGCACTTGGAGATCAGAGGGAAAGTTTATTTGTTCTTTCATATATCTGTATCTATAGCTGCATCCTCTTCCAAAGGACTACTAAGTTATTAATAAACACTTGTTCATTTGGCCCGGACTACATAATTAATGCGGTTTAGAGGCGCTCCGCTAATGGTGGCAGCCAGGTAGGGTTTAATTATTCAAGAAGACTTACAGGATTCAAAAGGGACGTATGGGACTTAGAGATCTATGACTCAGAGGAGGAAAAGATACACTTTGCAAACCGTGTTGCACCAAGACCCTTGTTGTCCCTGGAGGCCTGGAGAAACACAGTGATTCCCAGAGCCTGCTCTTTTCCGGGCCATACCACACCCCTTCCTCCTTTCCTTGAAGCAAACACCCTGGGTTCACGTGCAGGAGACACCTCAGAAACCAGGCGCTCAAGATGCAGTCTCACCCAGGGCCTAGCAGCACTCTGGGAGCATAATCAGCTCCCATAACAGGGTCTCAGGGGTGGAAGATGACACTTTCAACATTGCTGTCGTCCACAGAACACGACATTGAATCAGTGCAAACGTCCTAAGATCCATCAGTAACAAGTGACACCGTTAATCAGTGCATTTCTCGCCCTGATCAAGGGTCAGCTTCTGAACACGCTTCTCTTACTTCAGAAGAGTAACAGGTAAATTCCAGATCAGCTGGAAGTTCTCACTGTGTAGATATTGTGGAAAGAAATAAGAAAGTACCTAGTGCTAAGATACACACCTTGATCAGAGAGAGTTTGACTCCCTATGCGACTTTATTCCAGCAGACACATCTACATTCCCTGATGGAAGTTGTGAACAGCAGAAACGCATGGAGCTCAGGGATTTCCATCTGAACTGTGCTGTTTGCCAGAAAGCCAATCACATTGACAGCAATTTTCAAACTCATTTTTGAGCCCATCATTCATCATCAGAACAAATAATAACACAGCACTTACTTGGCTACTTTCTGATGAAAAAAATGACAAAACAAAAAAAGAAAATTGCATGTAAAAAAAGGAAAAACGCAAACAACAAAAAAGAAGCCATTGGATAGGTTAGAGTTAGGTGACGAAGAACATAGGAAAAATAACTTTTAGGATCATGCTGTAGTCTACAGACATAATTTTGGGGCATGTTCCTAAGAGTTCTGTCTCTTGTCCTGATTCTTCTCAAAGCTGTTCATTACTTTGCAGTTTGTTGCACTAATCTGGTTCAACCAGCATCTGTCTGTTTAGAACTTCAAGGTGGGAATCTTCACTCCTGGGATCCATCGTAAGAGGTCACAATGCTCACAGGTTCTGTCTTCACAGTGCACAAGCTCTTCAAACTTAGCATGTCTGCAGCTCTGTTACTTCTGCTCCCCACTTTACCACCAAACCCATTTCTCGCCTCCATGTCCTGTCTTGGTTCTTGGCATCGGAGCCTCCTGGGTTACATGCTGAGGAGTGTGGTGATGGGATTCCTCTCCCCTGATGGCTTCTGTCCTCTTAAACTCTCCTGCCTCTCACACAGCCTTGCTGCATTTCAGTGCGTACAAACTCATAAATGACCACGGTTATTTCCCAAATGCTGCTCCCTTCCCAGTGTTTTCCGGCTCCATTTCAGCCTCATACTTTTGTAGGTTACGGTAATCATTGCATTATGCAGTTAAGGCTGTGTTATTTCCTACAGGTAAAATGCATTAATGGCTCTGAGTAGCAACCTGACAGGCTGCTGGTCCCTATTAGAGGACTCAGGCTCTGTGATCTGGCCCTTCTTCTCCCTCCTGCTCTGTTCCTCTGGGCCCAGTTTCTTTCCACCTTCTACCTACTCACACTCTCTGAGTTAGGCCCATATGGTTCCCTCTGCCGGGAAGGGCTCTTCCATCTTTCCTGTCTAGTTCTCACTCAAGTTGAAACTCAGCCTTTATCATCTCCTTCAAGAGCTTTGGCAGAGATTAAGTGAGAGTACGACCTGTGGGTCTGTGGTGTGGCTCTTCCATGAACATCTCCTTTCAGTCATCTATATCGTGGGGTAGAGGAAGGCTGACTGGGGAAAACCATGATGTTCATATATCCAGAAATTCCAGAGTGTGTGCCACAGCCAGTGTTTACTCCCGAATCCGTCTGAGGGTGAAGGATAGAGGGAAAACATCGGTGGGACACTGGGGGGGTCACACAGATGCCACGGTGCCTCAGTAGCTGCAGGGAAAATGTAACACAGATAGGAAAGAGAGGCAGAGCACAGTGGGTCCCAGCAGCACGAGGCCTGGAAGGAGCCCGGGAACGCTTGGTACCTCAGGGAGGAGCTGGGCAGGAAAGCAGACCTCCTGCAGAAGGCCCCTTCGGCCCATCGTGTGGAAGCCGTTCGTCAGCTGTGTGTGAACACAGACATCCATAGGAAAGCAAGAGCTAAAGGAAAAAAGGGGAACATCCAACAAGCCTGTAAGAGACCCATACTTGGGGACTGCCGGGACACCTAATGAGATTTCCTGGGAGGCTACTTTATGAGCAAGTTAGGGCAATTAAGATGTTAATATCACTGTACTTACATTCACAAACTCCTGGGCCCTGGAACCCAAGTTTTACTTGTTCCATGTTCTCATTCCCCATAGTGGAGCATCCTCCTTTCCTCTGCTCCCCTACCTCAGCTACAAACCCTTGGGGGGCCGCTACCCTGATCTTTCCTGGGCCTGCAGTCCCCAAATACTACGTCAGCTAAGGAGCCCATGGGAGCTAATCCAGGAGAAGTGCAGAACCTTAGGGAGGATTGGGTGACGGAAGTATCATTTTCTAATTTGTAACTAAAAGGAAACTAGCAAGCTTTCTCATAGACAAAGAAGTGATAACTATCAAAGCACTATTAATCAAAATGTGTTCTATTTCCTACCAGGCTTTGCTCATTAGGAAAATGAGGGAGGGGATTTGTGCACAGGCACAAATCGAGGTTCTTAATGCTAAAGAGAGCCGTGCACTGTCTGAACTAGAAAAACATCCCCCTCCAGCTCAAAGGAAAGAACAATTAAACCTCTCAGTGCATACAGTTATTTCCAGGGTCACTTAAGCTTTCTGTAACTGTACCAATGTTGAAACGAAATTTAATACCAAAGAAAAGAGACTTGTTTAGGCCTTGAAACATTGTCCCTATTCTCTGTATCTAATTTCAGGATTACGGGGACGGCCTTCTCTGCCACATTATCGAAGTGTCCCTACAGTCTGTGCCCATAAATAATGGATCTAGGAATCATGTTTGGAAATCAAAATCAATAAAATCACTGTCTTTCTACTAATAGTTGTAAATAATGAATACTCTCCTTGTTGACTAAATCTTCACAATACTGCTGAAAGAAAATCAGGCGTCTAGATAGGGTGCGAGAGAGCAAAAAGTGCCCATATCTGGGACCTGGACTGAGAGGATTCGTTATAACTAAAAACTGTAAGTGTACCATCTAGAACCATAAACTCAATTCTGCCTTTGGTTTTGCAACTATAGCTAAAGCTACCACCGGTTTGCAGTGTCTGTTACTGGCGGTGGAACTGAGCATGGCTAATAGAACCCAACAAAGACTGCCTTGGAACACATAACCGCCAGTCGATCCTCAGGTTTTGGACCGTTTCCCTCTGTAACAGACGGGAAAGGACAGTTTTGCAAATGCCTTGGGTGGTATAAATACTTGTCAAAGACATCTTTTCCTCTTGTTTCAGACCCCACTAAAAGCTTCTGTGTTCTCAGATGTCCTGCGTGGATGCTCACGGGAGCTGTGCCGTGTCTGAGCAGAGAATGTCTCACTCAGCACTTACCGTTTGTGCTTCAACACTGAAATCATCAAATTCTTAGAAAAGGTGGTGAAATAGCTTTGTTAAAAATTGTGATTTTTTCCCCCACGAGAAACCTGAGCCTTTTGGAGTTTAAAGAAATCCTACACCTCTGTGCAGTTCCATGGCATAGCTGGATCCTGAGCCCCATGCCCACGCGTGACGGTGATTATCCAGTAATTATCAAGTGTTGTGGTGTGTGACTATGCGGCGATCAGAGATTTATAGTGGGATGGAGCCCTATATTTTAGGTCTGTTTTTCTTTTCTCTTATAAATTGCTGCTATTTTAAATCACCAATGAAGGTCCATAGATTCCTTCCCCAAAACACCTTTGTGCACTAATTTTTCGAATTCAGATTCTCTACATTGCTTTGCGGCATTGAGTAAGATAGAGATACTGGGTAGAGGAAAGAAATACTATTAAGTTCCTAGCTATTTAAAACTGTGAAAAGTGCTAGTGTAGAGCTAGACATGCAATGACAAGAGCGACTACAAAGAAGGACACCTCAGCCCTGCCAGAGAATAACTACTAACTCTACTTGGACTTCACATAGAGACTTCTACTATTTAGAAGTACAGACTTTGACAGGTACAGATGAAAATGCTGAATTGTGTAGGCAAAAGATCTTAAAAAAACACAAAACACACATAAACAATGCATGAAAGCAGTAAGAGAAGACAGGCTTCACACAGGATGTGTTTAGCAAAGACTTCTGAGTAGGATATATAGAAAAAGAGGTGAAAGATAAGGCTAGGATTATACTAAACACCAAAGCAGATGTAAGATGTAAGTCCTCCATTTCATTTAACATGTTCCTGCATTTGTTAATGGAAGACTTAACTGCCATTACTCAGACTGATGAGAAGGAAATGTGTCTATATTAAAAGAAAACTTTTTTATCTGTATAAAAGAGACCTATGAAAGATATTACATACTTCTTAAATGAATGAAAAATCCAGTCATTAGTGGATATCTAGACTATGTGCTGGATTTTCAGAATTGCTGACATTTTATTGTAAAGACAATACAAGTTGAATTCAAATGAGTTTTAATTGAAAGTATTCCAAAATGTGAACGTTTCCCCTCATAAGATGTATTCTAGTTATCACCACATGGTTCATATCTGGCGACGGTGAGCACCAGTGTTGGGTCGTCCATTCAGTCATGAAGTGATTGATTTTCTTTTCCTTTTCTGCTTTCCAGGAGGTTATTTCTAAATAGAACTGCCCTTTACTGACAGGTTTTAGTTTGATGTACTATGAGCTTCTTTGGGGAAGAGCAGCATCTGGGAGTAGTAGCATTAATCTAGTACAGAAACATTAGTGGCTTGTAAGGATTAATTCTATTTTAAGAACCTTTTACAATCCTTGAGTGTACACATGCTCCATAATAACTCGTTTCCAATTTCTCAACTGTCACATCCTTAATATGGTTGTTCGCTTTATTTCTTCACAGTTATTGATTTGAAACTTTGCTATGCATTCTTTACAAAATATTTTTAATGATTCGTGTCTTTCTGAGAATAAAGCAATGGCTGACAGCAGGGCTGTTGGTGTTTCAAGCTTCCTTTCTCTTGCAGCATGTGCAGAGCATAGGCTTTCTCTAATTAAGTTCCATTTCTTCTATGCTGCCAGCAGAAATTCAGGTTTAATTTGTAAATTCAGATTTTTAAAGTTCCCCTGAGCATCCACCAAGTTAATCCCAGGTTGAATTGAGACCGTCATCAACTCACCCAGCAACTGCACAGAAAGGACCCACTCACTGTATTCGAGTCCATGAATCCCCACTGGAATGAAGGGGCAGGAGACGGAGATGGACGACTCGCTCCTGTCCGTCTCCTCACTGGTGCTAACTATGGGGAAACCAGTGGACTTTCTTCTGGGTACTTGCAGGTGACTGCAGTGAGGCCATATCTTATTCCTGCTTTAGCATGATGGATTATAAGATTTGATGGTCACAGGCATGAAATGTTTTCTTTATAGAGGTCTACTCAGAGGCAAACTTGGTATGCCTGGCTGTTTCTGGCAGGGTAATTAAAAATAAGTAAACACAAGGGAGCCATAGTCTAATATTATTCTTTGGATTTACTCTATTTGATCTTGCAGAATTTAGAACCTCAGCCTAGAAGGTTATGGAGGAAAGCTCCTTACAAATAGACGCATTTCTTTCGACAGGTGCTATGCTAAGGACATGACAGTCTTTGCGTCCAGAGAGATCGCGAATTGAATGTGGGCATGGAGCAGAACTTTAGCTCCTCATCCTGCGTTGCATCTCAGATCTTGTGGATGATGTTTAGTACTGTCTGCTGGCACAACAGGCCCGTCTATGCACTTAATAGAGTGAGCATGCCACTTGGATATGGGAAAGCTTACTTTACACCCATTCACTGGGAAATATTTTCTGGCTGAGAAACAACATAGGCTAATATTAATTTGGTAAATTTATGAGCCATTTACTCCTCTTTGGTAATTACTTGTATACTCAAATAAATTATATGTCTGCAATATTGTATTTTTCAAGGTAGGAAGCATCTGTTAGAAAAAGTAAGGGGACTGGGCATGCCTGTGTACACTTTTATATATAGACTTATTCAATCATTCTGATTAAATATATTCCTGTGAATTATATGGTGAGAAGCATATGTTTGAATGATCAGGTTTCTTTTTGCAAGAGAGCTAAGGCATCCTTCAGTGAATTGTGATGATTACCCTGAATGTTAGAAGGTGAAAAAAGGAGAATGAAGAACTTAATTTGCATCGTAGTGAGTGCTGTGCCACTTGGCACGACCTCCCTTGCTAGCTCAGGGCCCAGCCTGCAGCAGGCAGACACTTGCCAAAATTCTTGGGGTGAGTCTGGGCTTTGATCTTCCTTCATCATTCACTTACTACCCTGGGGACAGGAGGGCTCCGGATGGCAGGACAAGAATGCCTCTGCTTTACCTGACAAACAAGATCTGGATTGGGGTGAGGGTGGGGTTAACCCCCAAAGGTAATTTCATGAAGTACAAACCATTGGATCAAGCCAGAACAGAGGTGTCAATCTGTGTACATCGCTGATTTCTAAGCCTTGCTTTCACTGCCATAAAAGGACACTTTGAAAGTTAACAGACGTCATGCAGAATCCTCTAAGTGATTCAATTTTTAAAAAGGCAAATCTGCTTTAAAAATCTGATTAATATTCTGCTTTGTGACTTAAACAATCCATATTCAACCTCTTAATGAGCTTTTGACTGTCACAGTGCTCCTTGTGTGTACTTGAAGGTGAATTGGAAACAAACGTAGTGAAAACCTGGAAGGAATATCCAATTACTCTAAGAATGTCATCCAACAAATATCTGTCTATCTACCTATCTATCAATCTATCATCTATCTCTCTATTTATCTATCTATCCTTTGTCTATCATTTATCTATCTATCATCTATCTATCTATTTGAATATTTGGTCGACGCATTTCTATATATGGAATATTAATAGTATACCTAATTTAAAGGAGGATTGAAAGAAAATTATTTAATGCATACTTTCAATGTTACTCCTAATATATGATTTTACTTTGAAGAGTATAAGTTTATATAACTTCCAGAATCAAAAATATAGTGCACTGCTTTTACAAATAGTTGTACAGTGTACTAGGAATTTTCCACCAAGTCCCTAACACAATAATGTATCATTAAATAATATAACTATTCTATGCAAACCATTATTTTAACACACTTAACACTTAAGATTTAAATCTTTTTCCTTATCAAAACTTGGCTCTTTGTAGAACCAACTCTTTACATACGTCCTATAAATAGTAACAAATATTTCTTTAACACATTAATTATTAATTACACAGTTGCTAGAACTTACCTTTTACTACTGGTTATTGCTACAAAGAAAAAACGTTAGAACAAAAATGTATTTCATTATTTTAACGGTAGCTAGCTCAAGATAATAAAATTTATTTTTATCTCCTAGTACTCAACATTAAAACGAGCAAACACTGAGCTCCATGAAATCCTTACTAGGGCCTTCACTTATTTTACAATAAGTCATTTTGCAAAAGCAAGATGAAATCAAAATTCATAAGTTCTACAAAACCATCCTGAGATAGGGCAGATAGTTAACTTGAAATAAAAAAAAAGATTATGCTTGGATCCTTGTTGTTCTATTCTTAGCCTGTGATGAAGAGCACAAGAGAAGCTCTGGAGAAAAAATATGCTTCTGTGAATACAGCGTGATGAGAGGACGTCCCCTGTCTAGCTGTGGAAGAAGTCAAACCTTTGCATGTGGAATCTGAATGCCAGCTTTGCCATCTGCTGACCTTATTTGTCCAGACACAGAGATATTTGCAATCCAGCACAGGAAAATAATTTGGTCTTAGGTGATTATTATCGAGCTTCCAAATAGTTCATGGAACATTTATTTTCAGCTATTTTACCTCTAATATGCTTTTATTATAAATAACCACAAATCATCTCGAGTACCCATTATTGCCACAGTGCCCACATCTAATTATTGTGTACCATATAAAATGTATCATGCTGCATAGAAGATATTCTGTAGCTGTGAACTTTTATTGTATGAATATCTACTCATGTATGTTTGAGACTTCAGCCAATGTTCTTGGAATAAAAGGCAGATGGATCTTGAAACCAAGGTTGGGTTTAAATATATGCTTTTTTTTAGCGTTTGAAGTATGATATATTGGATCCACTCCTACTCATGGAAAAGTAGAATGGCCTTGGAGGACTCCTTAGTGGAGATTTAATAGAGAAAGTAGAGTGAGTAATAATAGATGAAATTTAAACGTCCATTTATGAGCTGGAATAAATCACTGTAGAAGCTCAGTGTTCTAAAGCCAGAAAGATTTCCTCTTGATTGCTTTTTTGTCCTACAGTAGTTGAAATAGACATTTAAAATATATTAACAAAGAAAACTAATCATTATTAGTAAAGTAACCAGAACTCGATACTTTATTTCTTTTTTTATTATTACACTCATCTTTGCTAAGATCTTGTGATGTGAATCAATATAATTTTTGACCATGTGAACAAGTTAATGATTTACCATAGATTTATAGTACAATTCATTGGAGAAATTGATATATTGAAAGAGTTTGTGTTCATACACATAGTATACATTTAATTTGCATACTCTCATTCTTGCTTGAAGATTTTCCTCGTTAACCCAACAGCCTTCGCGGAGTCCAGAGAGTTGCTAGAGCATCAAATGCTACGTCTTAGCTGAAGGCTATTTGGCACCATCTGTGCTATGGATTTATGGTGAGAGAGGAAACATCTCGCAAAGGATTTTTTGGAAGGTACCTAAGGACTGTTGGACCTCAGGAAGACCTAGAAATGGAACAGCCATTTCCTCTTCCTGTTAGGAAGAGCAGGTCATGTCAACTGAGCTACGTCTATGTGTTAGGAAGAAGTATTTCTTTGTCACTTCTCACACTGGGGTGTAGGATCACCGGTTGGACTAACACTCCTGCTTTTTCTTTCTACTTCCCATCTGCAGAAGAAGAGAAGTGAGTTACTTGACAGGTAGCTCTAGAAGGAGGATTCTCTCTCATGCTCACCTCAGCACATGACTTTCTCCTGCTGTGAATCTCTCCGCTATGGGTAATATATTAGGATTTGCTTCTCATCGTTCTGGTAAAAGGCTCTTTGGTCCCACTAAGTATTGGGTTATGAGAAAATAATGTGGTTTTGGATAAATCCTTTAGAACTTGAATTGCCTATTTTCTATGTGTGCTCTGGCAATCTTAATTCTTTTGGACTCTAATGTGAGAGGCTGATAACAAATGATATTGTTTGAACCAATGTAACCTATGCCATTCATTACTGAATGAACCGTATTCTTTCCCATGAAAACATCCTATGTTTCAGCAATGAATACAGACACAAAGGAGTAGAAAATATGACAGAAAGTGATTCTTTTCCTTAAATACTGCAAGAGTTCAGCATCAGTTAATGTACTGCCGTGGCTCACTTTGGAGTCTTCCCTTTACTGGTATATAGTGACCTTCTAATCAGTTTTGGCTAGGTGTCAACTTTGTCTGACAATAGGATAGCTCTTCCTGATTGCTTTCAGACTCTTTTTTCATAGAATATCATTTAATTCCTCCATCAGTCTGTGTGTGTGGATGAGGTGTTTCTGTTGTAGGCAGCATATACTTTGTTTTTGACCCAATCTGCTACGCTGTGACTTTTAATGAGGGAGTTAAGATGACTTACACTGAGAGTTACCATTGACAGGTATTATATTATTTTTTCATTGCGATTTTCTGTTCTATTTCTCTTGTGCAACTACTTTCCCCTTTAGCTGGATTTTAAAATTTGGCCTTTTTGGTGTTGTTTACCCCTTTCTGTCTAGGAATCATTTGAGTATGTTTTGCAATGCTGATGTGGTGGTCATTAATTTCTTTAAGTGCTTCTGAAAACTAGTATTAAACAGATACCACAACTGGACAAAAACTCAACATAAAAAGAAAAATACAGGGCAATATCCCCAATGAACATACATATAAAAGTCCTCCACAGGATACTTTCAAAAACAATGCAACAAATCATTAAAAATATCATATATCATGATTCAACTTGCTTCATCCCTAGTATGTATGAATGGTTCAACACATATAAGTCAATATATATAATATGTTACGTAAAGAGAAATAAGAATAAAAATCAGGTGTGTATCTGAATAGCTACCAAAACAGCCTTTGACAAAAACCAACATTCATTCATGATAAAGAATACCTCAACAAAATAGGTATAGAAGACCCTTACCTTAAATTGACAAGAGCCATTTATGTCAAACTCACTACCAACATCAGACAAAAATGGGGGAAAAAATGAAAGTGTTCCCTCTAAATACTTAAAGCGTTAGCCAGCATTATTGGGCAGAGGAAAGATATCAAAGAGATTCTAACAGGAAAGAAAAAAGTCAAGCTATCCTGACTTGCAGATGACATGATTATTTACATAGAGGATTCAAAAGTTTCCAGCAGATGACTCTCAGAACTAGTGAACAAATGCAGCATAGTGGCAGTATATAAATGAATCACAAAATTCAATAGCATTACCAAAAGTGACAGACTTAATAAATTTCCAGTTGAAATATCAAACAATATTTTCCTCAGAACTAGACAAATCAATTCGAATCAGAAGAGGCCCAGAATAGCCAAACCAATCCTGAGCAAGAGAAAAGCAGGAAGTATTACAATCCTGATTTTCCAGCTGTTACTATAAAGTTACTGCAATAAAAACAGCATGGTACTGGAAAAAACAGTCACACTGACCACTGGAGTAGAAGGTTCGGAGACAACCACTGCTCCTTAAACACCTTCAGTCTTCTGTTTTTGACAAAAGGATCAGTAACATGCATTGGAGTAAAGATAGCTCCTTTTACTAGGAAAGCAGGCAGAAGAATCAATCTAGATCTAGCTTGCTTACTGTACTATAGTAAAAGCAAAATGGATTGACCATCTAGATATAGGAACAGAAATATTATAACAGCTGGAAGATGACATGGGGACACAATTGAATCCATAGGCTCAGGCAGACTTCTGAATAGAAATCCAATAGTGGAAGAAAGGATATGAAGAATCAACAAATGCTTCTGCACAGAAAGGAAATAGTCGATAAAGAGACAAACAAATGAATGGATACAAAACTGCCAGGTATTCTACTGCTAGGCTACTAATATAAAGAGCTAAAAAAATTAAAACTCAAAACAAACGATGCAATCAAAGAATGGTCAGTTGAACAAAGTAGACTCTGCTCCAAAGAAGCAGCACCAGTGGCCTAAGCCTTTAGAGAAATGCAAACCGAAACACCTCCGAGAGGCCATCTTACTCCAGTAAGGATGGCTGTCGTCAAGAATACACATAACAAAGTGCTTGGGGAATGTGGTAAAAGGAGACGGGTTGTACTGTTGGTGGGAATTTAAAGTAGCACAACCAGTATGGAAATCAGCAGGGGCAATCTTCACAATTCTAGAGCTGGGTGTACTGGTGCCTGGTTGTGATCTCAGCACTCGGGAGGCTGAGGCAAGAGGATCACCTTGAGTTTGAGTCCAGCCTGGATTACATAGTGAGATCAAGGCAAGTCTAGAATACCTAGCGAGACCCTGTCTCAAAAAAATAAAAAAAAAGACAAACCCTAAATTAGGGAATTCCATTTGATCCAGCTCTACCTCCCCTGTGTACCTTCCTAAAAGAGTTAAGGTCATCACATTACAATGAAAAATGAATATCCATGTTTATTATAGCACACAGTAGCTACATTAGGCAGACAGTGTAGCTGTCCATCAACAAATGAGCAAAAGATGTGTCATGTACATACAATAGAGTATTACTTGGCGATAAAGAAGGATAGATGTGAGTTACTTGTAGGAAAATGGATGTATCATGAGATCTCAATGCTGTGAAATAAATCAGACTTCTTTTTAACATGAGAAACTCAAACTATAAATAATTAAATTAGCAAAATAAAAAGAGAGGTGGTTGGAAACAGAGGTGACTCTGATCAGATGGGCCAAGGATCTGTGGAAGAGGGGAGAGAAAAGCACAGAGGGGAAAGTTACGATGCAGTATGTGTGTTCCAATCCCTTAAGGTGAAGTAATCATTTCTATTCGAAGCATGATTCTGGCCCATTCGCAACAGTTGTAAAAAGCATTCCACGCTAACTGCTCATTCCCTCACTGAGCCTCCATGAAGACGTGGAGTTTTATCTGTGGGATATCGGTCTGACCCTGACGTGTACACAGTGGGAAGTTAGGGTTGCCGCCCCTTCACTGCAGCCCTCTTTCCATTGTGGCCAGGCCAGGCCCTGGGACCAGGCGGATGCAGGCTTCTCCCCCCCGCCACCGAGGCTCTCAGGTGTTCTGTTAATGGCAGAGGCAGGCACAAGGAAGAACACAGACCGAACTGTGCTTATTTGTGTTTTCTCTTGTGATCTTCTCAACCCACTTCTTTTGCAAATGTCTCCATCATCAAGAATGTAGTTTCATCATGCACAAAAAAAAAAAAAAAAAAAAAAAAAAAAAAAAAAAAAAAAAAA
>NW_022900914.1:4410965-4440367 GCF_012274545.1 Fukomys damarensis | reverse complement strand
AAAAAAAAAAAAAAAAAAAGAAAAGAAAAAGAAAGAAAGAAAAATGTTTTTCCAGTGGACCCAGCTGAGGTGGGGCTTGTATCCAACTTGTTTTGCTTTGGAAAATGTCTGCGAGAGTCTTTTTTGCATGGAGAATTTTTAAAAGTCTTGCTTATAAACATTCTTTGGTCCCTTAGCATTGTCACGCTGCTGAAGAGAAGGAGGACTTGCAAAAGATTTATATAGCTGACAGAGATTTCGGTGTGCTGTGTTCACTACATTTATATTTTCAGCTTAAATCATTGAGTGATTATTTTCTGAAAGAATTTCGTCTTTCTTGGGGGAGGTTGAAAATCATGTCTCCTCGATGATTTATTAAGTGAATAAGTAAGTGAAAATGAACAGACTGGTACTGATTTTTACCATAGGCAGCAAATTATGAATAATGATTCTTCCATGCTTGAACTCCCTTGCAGACATTCTGCAAATACTTCTTTTCTCAGGCTGTTTCGGCCAGATGGATTTGCATAGGCGGGAGAAGCTCAAAAACAGCAGGTTAAGCTTCGAGCACTGTGTCACAGGACACGTTGGCATGGTGTTAGGGGAGCGGCTGTGCGTGCTGCCAGCTGCCCCGCGTCCATTACTGGCCCCTGCTCTGGAAGAGAGAGGACGGTTAGACAATATTTAGCGTAGCTTAGCAAACACACAAACACACAGGTTCAAAGAACTTTTTAAATGCATCTTAAAATGTCAAAGGCTTAAGATTTGACTGAGCGGGAATGAGAAACCAGCGGAACCCAGTCCTCTACACGTATAGATCCTGCTGTTTATCATTCAGCACGGAGCAGTGAGTGCGCACTTTCCAGGGCAGCTTCTCATCACCTTGGAAATGATCCACCGGATTGTTTTTCCTCCCAGGTCAGAAAGAGATGTAATTTGCACTTTCCATTTGTGCGAGCTACCCTCAAACCTTAAAACTCATAATCGGGCCATGCTCCATCACAGGACGTATTTCCACATAGGCACACCAGGTTCGGTGTGCAAAATACGCAATTCCAGATTTACGATATATTATTTTCAAGAAATCAGTATGATTTCTACATATCACACAAAACTGTATGATAAATAGTTTTGTTCCTAAACACCACGACCTTGACATTTTAAAAAAACATATATGATTTTGTAAAAATTAATTTTATTGGTACATTTAATGTATACAATATAGTGACATTCATTGTTGGAAATTTGTACCTTTTACATAATTAACCTTGGTTCTTATTTTTCCCCATTCCCCTGCCCTCCCTTCAACCCCTCCACCTCTCCCTACCTACAAAGACTTTGTTTCCATTATTTTTCATTTTCTCATATTGATTCTATTCCCTTTCCTTTCCCCTACCCCTCCTGTATTATTATTTTTTGATACTACAGGAAATAAACTAAAAATATCTTAATATTGAGCACAAATTATTTCTCTAATTTTGGTGCATTTTATGCTGTGGTTGTTGACTAATTTTATGTTGAGGCGGTGGACTGGCTTTGGTTTGCTTTTGCTTTAGGGGATAAGAGTAAAATGTTTATCTCTACAGTGACCCCAGCAAACACCATGTACACAGGCTGAATATGTCGCCTGGTTTCCTTTTCTTTCCAAATATCTGCCTCAATCATTACATTGTATCATTTTCTTTCTCAAATTAAATGCTATCGCGCTAGTTTATCCACTGTGCTTGCATTGGGTGGTCACTTTTATTTTTATCAACATATTTATCCATAGATAGGCCGATTGCACTTGCTGTAATTGAAATTTTTCTGCACTTCTAGTGAGAGCTAAGGTTTTTCAGTGAAATATTGGTACTTTGGGGTCGTTTTTCATAGTACGGTCATTCACTTGTTTTTCTGAGGATTAAGACTTTCCACACAGGCCTAAGCAGAGAGGCTTGGTTAACGTGGGAAGGGGGTGGAGCAAAGCAAGCCATGGTGGGTGAAGAGCCAAAGGCACCCAGAAAGCATCAATGGGAAAGAGCAGGGACAGTTCAGAACAGGCCGAATGCAGCAGAGATACAGATAGACACGGGGATGTGTCTGATCTCCTTTGGTTCATTAACGCTCATCCCCTGACTGCACCACTCCCCGGACGGATATTCTTTGACAGGAGAGAGCTAGGAAAGGACAGTGAGGTTTGTTGTGTTCGGCATTTTCCTCTACAGGACCCCCACCTGGGGAGACAGAGTGGCGACCTGCCCGCTCCCCAGGCCCGGGCTCAGTGGGTGCGGCCTGGCACCTCCAGCTGCACACGGGTCAGCAGTGCGGTCAGGAGTGTGTGCTGTGACCCCAGGAACTCAGCAGTGGTTCAAGAGGACAGGACAGGAGCGGGGTGAAGCAAGCTTGGGGAAGAGAAAAGAGACAGCAGCTGGCACAGCACCTGAGAGGCTCCAGCAGGGGTTCGGTTTTAGCCGAGCCCTCTCACTCCCACGTGGGAGACCCATGGGGACGCAAAAGGAATATACCGAGGTTCCAGTCTTTCCAGAATATTCCTGGCCTTATGACGCTGCTTTCATTTTTTTTTTAATTTCAGACTCCGAGGAACAATTTTTTAGCACTTACACTTGCGTAGAAATCTCAAAACTCTTTTATGTTTGCTGTATCATTTGGGAGATTTGAACGTTCTTTTATTCAGATCTTTAAAATAGTTCACAAATTATAGCATGTTTCTTTTATCCTGCTAATTTAAACTTATTATAGTCAAATATACTACATATTAGAGAGAATTTAGAAATTGTATATGTGAAATGTAGAAATAATATGATTATCCTGGTAGTCATAACCCAGTTTAATGTAAGGAATATAAGAATATTGCCAGGACTTTGGAGACCATGTACGTCCTTTCCTGATTGCCGGCTGCTGCCCCTCACCCAGGCAGCTACTGTACTGGATTCTGTGCCCCCTATCAGGTCCGCATCGCTGGTGAGAGTAGTTTATCATCTACTCACGTGCATTTCAGCAAAAAATGCTTTTTGATTCGCCTCTTTGCAGCAAAATTATGTATTGATCATTCATCCACATGGGTACCAGTGTCTGTGCAGTTGGAGCAGGCTTCCGTGTTTATTCCTGGAGAAATATACCAGTGCTTACTCGTGATTGATAGATGCTTGGATATTTCGATTCTTTGCCTTTGTCATAAATTTAGATACGAACATTGTTGCACATGCTCCACCTGCTCAGAGCAGCAGCGTGCCCTGCATCTTCTCCCCGAAGTGGGTGGCATGGGTGGGCAGGTGGCCCAGCTCATCAAGGAACAGAAGGCTGATTTCCAAACTGGCTGTGCCAACGCCTAGCAGATAGCACAGGACATGGATTTTTTTTTTTTGCATCATCATAGTTTCTCCAACATCTGGTACTGTTTGAATTTTTCATGGTTACCTATCAACTGGATGTGAAATAGTTTTACTACCTAATACGTTTTGAACCTAAATATTTTTCATTGTCAATGAGGCATACATTTTTCACATATTTATGCATAATTCTTCTTTCCTTTCCTCTGCCTGCCTTTTGCTCTTGCTTCTGTCAGAAAGTTTGGAATTGTTATTATTTTTAGATATTTGAGTTTAATAATCTCTTTAGTATATGATGTAGATGTATAAATAACCTCAGGGTAAAGCTTGACTATGACTTGCTGGGTCATAACAAAACTTTATGAGCTTGTGAATGTTCACATCTTTTATGTGTTAAATTCTTTCTTACCATAAGGTTATGGAAGTGTTTATGTTCTTTGCTAAGTGTTTTATAATGCTACTCTAATGCTTTTATATTTAAGGTTTTATTTCATTTAAAAGTAGCATTTGTAGGAAGTGAAAGAAGACCAGAAACTAATTATTTTCAGTGGATAATAACACATTATTCAAGCAAAATTAGATGACCTGTCTCTTTCCCATTGATCTGGAAGCCAAACCACTTATAAATCATATTGGCACATGTTCAGGAAATTTAAATATTTTCATTTATAATAAGTTGTGCTACTGTTAGAATGGATCACCTCATCTTGTTCACGGAAACTTCTGATTCACGATGACATTTCCATAGCTACAGAGATTGTTTGGAGTTTTATTGGAGTTCAGAGTGAAGATAGAAAAAAATCAGCACTGTTATATTCAGTCTTCTATTCCTATAAAGTAGTATATTTTTAACTGTATTTGGGTCTGTTTTAGCATCTTCAAAAAAAGTTTATAGTTGTGTCCTTAAAGAATTGGTATCAGGAGTCGACAAATGGGATCATATCAAATTAAAAAGTATAGCAAAGGAAAAATTCAACAGAGTGAAGAGACAGCTTGCCGAGCAGGAAACATTTCTGCCTGCCACTCCTTGGACAGAGAACTACCATCTAGAAAACATGAAAGACTTTTAAAAAATTAGACCCTTTTAAAATAAAAGACCCAATCAAAAATGAGCAAGTAAAATGAATAGATACATTTCAAAAGAACAGATGGCCAATTAAATACAGTGGTACCTCAGTTCATGAACATTTTTGTTTGTAAACAATTTGGTTCACAAACAGAAGTGTTTGGCAAAATTTTGTTTTTGTATGCAAGCTCTGCACTGGGTGCCAGAAACAACCACAGCCATCTTTCCCACAAAAACACAAATGTTGACATCTTCTCTGAAATCATAGAACAAATTGTTTGTGAACTGAGGTAGCACTGCATGGTATAAGGAAAAACTGAAGTTTCAAAGAACACTGAAATTCCATCTCACTCCAGAAACAATGGCTGTCACCAAGGAATCAAATAATAACAAATGCTGGGGAGACTGCAGAGATAAAGGAACCCTTCTATATTGTTGGTGGGAGTGTAATCTAGTACAGCCACTACAGGAATCAGTATGAAGATTCCTCAAAACAGTAAAAGTAGAAATTCCATTTGACCTAGGTATTCCCCTTCTGGGTAACTTCCTGAGAAAATTAAAGACATTATATTAGAGTGATACATGCACATCCATGTTTATAGCAGTGCAATTCTTAATAAATAAATTTTGGAGGCAGCCTATATACCCATGAAGGGAAAATATGAAGAAAGTATGGTATTTATGCACAGTGGAGAACTACTCTGCCATGAAGAAGGGAAAATGAGTCCTTTGTAGGAAAATGAATACACTTTGAAGCCATAATAGTAAGTGAAGTAAATCAGACACATAAGCTTAGCTATCGCACAATTTCTTTTATACAAAATCCCAAATATAAACACAGAAGAAAATAAAAGATAGGAAATAGGAAGCAGGGAGGTAGAACTTTTTTAAATGGGAAAGTGGTCAAGAGATGGGAGGAAAAGGGGTGGGAAAGAAGATGATAAAAGAAATGCTGTGTACCTGCACCAACTCCCCACAAGGGTGGAGAACCGTTATGTACTGCAGATGACATGCGCTAATGAAAACAAAAGGTGAGACAAAATTTGAAAAGAACTGGCATATATTCTGTTAGCAGTATCGCTAAATTTGTTGTATTTTTCTTGTCAAATGGCCTTATTTCCTCTCTTAGCCCCAGAGACCTTCTGCAGTTCCTCCTTCACTGCCCCTCCTGTCCCCAGAGACCACTATTTCACTTCCGATAACATACACAAAGGTCCACAGCACTTGAACCTTGTGATTGGAACCATATTGTGCACTTTTATTGTGTTTGGTTTCTTTTATTCTATAATACATTCATAGTGATGAGGTCAGTACTCAAGTGACATAAAGTTTGTGTATTACCCCACTTTAGTAATGTACTAATCTATATCAATGAACACCTGGCTTGTGTTCAGTTTTGGTTATTAGGAAACATGATACTATGAGCATATTTATACAAAATTTCTGGTGCATATATGTTTATATTCCTATATGTATGTAAAAATGTGGTAGGAAAGGCGATATGTACTTCCAGATATTCAGATTTTGTCAGTTTTTCAACATAGCTAAAGGGCTAAAGGTGTAGGGACAGTGGGAAGGGTTGGGGAAGGGGAATAAGGGAAAGGAAAAAAATGTGAGAAAATGTAAAAATGGAATTAAAGTGATTGTAGGTGGGGAGGGGAGGAGGGAGTGAAGGGAGGGTGGGGACAAGGGGAAAAATGAGAACCAAGACCACCTGTCATGTAAAGGTACAAGATCCCAGTAGTGAATGTAACTGTACTGTATACCTAGAATGTACCAATAAATTCAATTTAAAAAAGAATTTATTCTGCCTTAGTAATTATGAGTTTCAGTTGTTTTTTGATTTTTCACTCTATTAACATGGACAAGTTTTTAATTTTAACTTGTCTATTTATCTTTGGTGATTGTATAGTTGTATGTAATTATCATTTTAATTTGTATTTCTCTTCTGTCTAATTAAGATAAGAACTTTTGCATATTCCCATTTAGCGTCCTTTTTTGTAAAGTGCCAGATAGGAATAATAGTTTTTTCTTATGATGCATAAGAAATTTTTAGTACATAATCTCTCCCACTTATTTTGACTTGCCCTTTCATATGTTAGTGGTTTTTATTGGTAGATATAAATTTTTAATTTCAATGTGATATCTTTGTATATTTTCTATTTATCACTGATATCTGAGGGAACTTATATCACATTTGATTATATCAAGTTATTCTGTTCTTTATGTTTCCATAGATTCGTTTCACCCAACTGCAACATAATATAATTTTACCAAATATGTCTTCCACCTTACTAATTCTCTCTTTAGCTATGTCTAATCTATTTCTCAATACTTATACTGAGATTTTGATATCTAGAAACTATTTTAGACATTCCTTTATTTTTCTTAAATTAATTTGATCATTATTTGTAATCTTCATTTGCTAGCTCATAATATCATTTAAAAAACAACACTTCTTACAGGATATATGGTATCTGAGGATTCTGATATCTGAAGGATGTGCTAAATTATTGTGGATATCTTTTTTATTTTCTGTCTCTTAATAATGTTTCTTTTCCAGATTTTAGAAAGATAATATATATTTTCTAAACTTTTATCATTGAAAATATTGCAAAATCAATTAGAAACTCCACTCTTTCAGAGAGAATTTTTTTGTTGTGTTTCCAATCACTTGAAGATATGATCACCTGAAATTTATTTCAGATATGCTCTTGAATATTTTGGATATAGATAAATTGGATTACAAACTCATTTGTTTCTCAGTGAGGACATCCACAGTGTCATCTAGCCTCAAAATATAACCATAGGATGTCTTTGCTGCTCTCTGAAGTATAGTAGGTTTAGATTTTGTTTATATTTATCCTGAGGGTGTATTTCATGGATTCAGACCTTCATGACACTTTCATGATAGCTCTTGTCTTCCTGTGTTGCCAGAAAGTCAAAAGTTCAGGTCTCCAGGGATCATCAGAAATCTTCAAGATAAATGTTATTATAGAATACCACTTCTGATTCTTTCTGCAGATTATTTTCAGTTTGTACTTGGTTGGAAACACATTTTCAATGATTATTTTTTGTTTTAATTGGTGTTATTGTTTTTTAATTGCAATACAGATGGGCTATTAAAGATTTCTTTTCTGCCATACAGGTTGGGAGAAATCTGGTCATCTTGTTAATCAAATAGTTATGCACAGAAAAAGAGTTCTATGTCATGCTACTTTTAAGAATAATACAATCTTTTGTGTTATTTTATCCATTATTTATTGACAAGAGTGATACTGAGGCTTGTTTCCCTTTTAAATTTAACTCAATTATCCGCCCTAATATTTTAAAATTATTTCCTTTTATTTTTTTGGGGGGTGATACAGTTATGTTATTTATAGATATTGATAATTTTCTAAATTTTGATAACTTTGAATAATGTAATTAAAACTATATTTCTGATAATTTTATCTTTTAGTATTGATTTAAATGTTGATTTGTAGTTAATTATTTTTAAAATACTTTTACATAAAGACTCGTTATTTTTATTTTATTTATTTAAGTAGAAGATTTGTTGAACTGTCAAATATCATTTTATATTTATTGAAGGGAATACTTAATCTTCCTTCCTATTAACTTTTTTTCCCTTTTCCTCCATTATTCCCAGAGCACACAAATGTATACTCATATTCCTTATAAATTAAGCAAATGAGCCAAGTAAAAGAGTTTCCAATGACCAAAGCTGGAACAATTTGAGCCATGTGTTTAGTTAAATGGTTCTGGACTGTTACAGTATAAAATACGTACCCATGATTCCACATTACTACAATTAAGAGAGTATATAAATTATTAAGGGAAGAGAAGAGACAAAGTTTCCATATCAAATGAAGAATACCAGTTTAGTTATGTAGGTCAAGGTGATCTTCAAGGAGAAACATCACTCCCGCCCTCTTCTGTGAACTTCCTTAGGTGACTTTCTTCCCGAGAGAGGAATGGACGTAGACTTGTGGTCGAGAAACCTGACAAACACTGTTTCGGCAAACAGGGGACAGAGGTCTGCACCCACACTCTCGAGCACATGCGCAGCACTTACCCTGGATACGACGTGACAAAGATTACCCATCCACACGCCTACCTACCAAGCCCTAATCGCAGTCTAACCATAGGGAACACGTCAGACATTACCAAGTAAGGAACGGCCTGAGTTTCCCGGCCAGTAGTCAGTTCTCAAAACTGTCACAGTCATCAGAAAAGTAAGAAAAGTCTGAGAAGTGGTCACCAGTATGAGAGGCTAAGGATGTAGGTGGCGTCTCAGACGGGAAACTGGAACACGAAAAGGGCACCCTGGAAAAGCTGTGGAGGTCTGAAAGAACGATAGTACTACTAATAACAATTATCTAACTAATAATAATGTGTTGACACTGGGAACCCACATAAACTTTGAACTTTAACTAATTGTATTCTATTGATATCGGCTAATTAGTTAGGACAGACAAAACCTGCGTATATGTCAGTCATGGGCACCATCTCACATGGGAACTATCTATACTCACTACTCAAACTTTTATGAATCTAAAATTGTTCTAGAGACCAAATCTATAACAAGTGAATGGCAAAAAAACAAACAAGTAGTTGTGAAAGATTGATTTGTTTTTAAATTACTTGCTATTCGATTCTCAATTTCTGTTGACTCTGATACTTACCATTCAATATGATTTACAATGAATACAGCAAAACCCCTTGGCAAGGGAAACCTTCAAGTTACTCTGGACACAGGGCATCAAAAGGAGTGGGCCTCGTCCAATTTGTGGTACAAGTGCAGATCTGTAATAAAGGAAAGGGGTGGGTAATTGAAATAATAATTCTCCTTCATCATTTATTATAGCCTGTGATAGGAGCGAGTGCTCCAGCTTAGCAGAAACATGAACTTTTATAAATATTGAATGATAACTAATCAAAATGAAATACTTTGCTCCCAGACATAAACTTTAGTTCTTTACAAAATTAATTGAATTTTTGTAGGTTTGGGTAGCTGTTCATTAACACCGGGGGACATTTACAATCATACAGCTTTTAGAACATTTAATAGAAATGCAATCTCTACGCTGGCTTGTGTCTCCTTACCGTGTTGGGAGAGAGAGATAGAGAGAGAGAGAGAGAGAGAGAGAGAGAGAGAGAGAGAGAGTGCAGAGATTGCTGTAATGCTTGTCACAGAGCTCTTGACACATTTTATATTCCTACTGTAACTCAGCATTTGAAACCAAGAGATTTGGAGTTGGTCCTGAGTATGCTCCTCTCAGACTCTGATTCCTCAACTTTGTTTCTCTGAGTACTACTTTTTGGGGAGTATAAAATAAGGATAATAATGATGATGAAATAATATTTCTTCAAGTAGCTCAAAATGCTGATTAAGATTTCAATGACATTAGGTACTAGAAGGTCATTTTAAAACTACATCCAACTTATTAATATTTTATTCAGTTTTATCAACTATGTTCTATAGCTAATTTTCTTTCTAGATGAATAAATTAGTAATTAAGCCATGAATCCTTGTCTTATAGAATTTTAAAAACTTGTTTTGCATATATTTGGATTTGCATAGATTAAGTATTTTTCATGAATTTCTGTCCCCCTTCTCCTCCCTCCCATTTTTTCTTCTTCTTCCTAGAGCTTTGGGGTCACTTTAATTCAGTTTATTGGAGTTGATAGTATGAGAATAGGACAGAGGGCTTCTCTGTAGCATTGCACTGTCTGAGCATGTTCGCACAACTTTCAGACCATTGATTAGAAATGCAGAGTCGGAACGAGTTCAGATCTCTTCTTTACTTCCTTAAAGAGAGGGATTTCTCTTCTATTGCATCTGCCATTATCCTTTCTCTTGACTTTTCTTCCACTTTTTTGAACAGACCTTTTCAATCTTTTCTGCATTTTGTGGCTTAGATAATAATGCCACTCACAGTTTTTTGTTTAGCATCCTTATCTTTTCATTACACATTTGCTTCCTGGATAGCTTCACTTAATTTCCATGGCCCCAAGTTTATACACCAATGAACTTCAAATTTGTATCTTTAGTCCAGATCGCTGTCATGAATTTCAGGCTCAGAAAGCTAACTATCCACAGCTATTTCTCCCTGAATAGCCAATAGACATACTGAATTCATAATACCCAAAGATAAATCATGATGCCACACTGTCTCTAATTAATTTCCATACCTAGCCTCTCAACTTTAAACTCATAATAAGCTACTACAGAATCAGAAATCTGGAAGTTATAGGAAACATCACTTCCCTTAATGCTTTTATTTCTACTTACAAAATATGTCATTGAGACATGTTTGTTTGTAAATAACTGTTAAATCTATCCCCTCTAAATCTTTACTTTCCATGATTTGAATAGGGCTTTTACTACACTGTGTGTGTCTTGTTCCTTCACAATAGTCTCAAGCACCTCTGACTCAAGTAATTTACATTTCCTCCGGTTTCTGAATTGTATGGTGTGCCATGTGACTTTACTTAAAACTATTCATCAGCTCCCTGCCTGTAACATACAAATGAAAGACCCAGTTTCCTAGAAAGAAACCAAAGGTCTTTTATTTCTCACCTCTCTGAGTCTTTCCAGCCTCGTTTTCCACGTTCTAGTCTTAGCGTGCTAATTTAAAAAGAAATTTTGTAATAAATATTAACTCTGTCTAGGGCACCTTATATGTAGTTATTCTGAAATAGTCAAGATCCAACTCAAGTGGGACTGCTTGCAATTCCTTCACACAAAGTACAGCAGTCCTCATCTCTAATAATGCATTTGTTATGGTAATAAAATTACTTTTTGCAGATACACTTCTGTGGATAGACTGATGAACCGTAATGTTCTACCAGCAAGAGCAGAATCCGTTCATGGAAATTCACTCCACAGAATCAATGACAGAGTAAAGTCCTAGACGATCTCCTTTGGTGTATATGGTTCCAACAGGATAAATACATATGTTTGTGTGGAAATAGGTATTTTTATTAGTGTTAGAGTATGATCAACTGTCAAAACAGAAGTATGTTTTCGTCAAAAGGGAAAAAGTGAAAGATCATTGTGTACTTAGCAGGAATCTTCGGCCTAACTTCCCTCTCAGTAAAAGTTTTTTTTTTATAAAAAAATGATAAAAATTGAAACATGCTACCCTCAAAATACTTACTCTTGTTTATGGTTGTACATTGTTCTCATGATGTTTCCTTGGGAAAACTTCTGGTCACTTGTGTTACACCACGAGAAGTTTGGGTCTGCTAATGAACTTGTAAACACGTTCAGCATCTGGCAGACATTCCAAGGTGAAAGCCAAGCAGATGGCTAATTTAATATAATCTAAGTGACTTTGGATCAGATCAAGCAATCGAATTAACAGCACTTTAACTCCACACACATCAGTTCCCAGCCACCCCTAACATTCCCTTCCAAGGTACTTCTTCAGGATGAAAATCAAGGCTAATTGAAAGCTCATATGGTGGTGTTTATATCTGTAAAATGTGTAGTTAAAGAGCATATTAAAAACATGTGGGCATGAATATGAGGATTGGGAAATGGGCTTAATATAGAATAAATCACGATGCCCTCAGAGTTGTTTTATGGATTTTAAATCACAAATTGTATTCTATCCATTGTGCATACTGTATTAATCTCAATTTCATGTAGGCTCTTTCCACTAGCTCCACCAGGATTTATGGTTGATGCATTGTGACTTTCAACTTGCTGTCCTATGAGGTAGATGTGCGTGTGTGTGTGTGTGTGTGTGTGTGTGTGTGTGTGTGTGTGGAGAGAGGGAAAGAGAGAGAGGTTCTGATTTTCATTTTTTTACTCAACAATTTTATGTTTCTAATACTCTGCCCTTGGAAAACTATATTTCAACTTTATTTTAAAAGGTAAGATTTATAGGAAGCAAGATAATTAGCTTCAAGTAATGTAACTAACATGCCATGAGATCATTCCTAGAATTGATACCTTTTGTCTACAGCACAAAAGAGCTTCATATTACAGTGGAAAAGGCCAGGATTCAAATTTCAGGGCAATAGCTTGACAACTGTGTGTATCACGACATGGGTGAGTTATTCTGTGTGTCAGGCTGCCATCCATCAAGTGAAGATGGTGAGCTCCAACACTATGGGAATTAAAAGAATTACTTGATCTGATGCTTATAAGTCATGAAAGACGGCAGGGAAGACCACTCAATATACACAAGCCAGAATCAGTGTCCTTACACTATCATTACAGTTAGCACAATAACTATCATTGTTTCACAGTATTATTAAACATGCATTCATTTGCTTTGTGCTGGGAGCTATGCTAAGGATGAGCAATACAAAGGACAGCATAGAGGGGCTGAGATAATAGAATGAAGTGAACAAGCCCGTGGGACTTGAAGGCATACTGACTGCTAAGGCAGAAATGCTGGCATCACCACAAATATTTCTGTGCCTCTGGACAAATAATCAAACTCCCTCTGCATTGGCCTCCTTCTGTAGGAAAGACAGAACTACTGCCTATACCTATCTCCAAGGGCTGTTGCTTTAAGATGCTGATATCAAGAGATCTGAGTTGTACTTGGAGTACCAGTCAGCCTACAGAAGTGCTGGAGAAACACTTGAAATATAAGTCCGGGAACTATAAGATTTCTAGAAGAAAACACAGGGGAAAAGGTCCATATGTTGGTCTGGGTAATGATTTTTTGGATATAATCACAAAAAAATAGAAACGGGCATTTATTTATTGCATTAATCAAAAAGTGCCACAAAGGAATAGTTAATAGAGGGGAGAGAGAGCCCACAAAACATTTAAACCCTAACATAATTAGGAATTAATATCCAAAATAAAATCCAAACAACTCAATAGCAAGAAAGCAAGTAATCCAACTAAACTGGGTAAAACAACTGAATACATAAACATTTCTCAAAAGAAGACATGGGGATGACCGATGGGTGTATGAAAATATGATCAGTGTTGCCAGTCAATCAGGGAAATGCAAATTAATATCACAATTTTACTTCAAACTTAAAATGGCTGTTAGCAAAATGAGAGGTAAGTAAGTATTGGTGAGAATGTAGGGAAAAAGAAACCCTGGTATGCTGTTGGAGGGAATATAAATTAGCACAGCTACCGTGGAAAACTGTACGGAAGCTCCTCAAAAAAGTAAACGTTGGGTAACCCCAGGGTGCAACAGCCTGTACTGATATCCCTGGGAATTGAAAGCAGCATGGCAGTGAGGTGGGCACTTGCATTCCCACGCTCATTACAGCACTGTAGCAACAGCCAAGGTAGGAAAGCAGCTGAATTCCCACCAGAAGATGGAGGATGAAAGAAAATCTAGCTGTTCCACACAAGGAAATGCCACGCAGGCTGAAAACATAAAAAGGTTGTGTCGCTTCTCATAGCATGGATAAACTTGGATACCAAGCTATGTGGAACAAACAAATCACAGAAAACCAAAGCTGTGTGGTCTCACCTATACACGAGATCTAAAAAATGTTGTATTTATACAGGTGGAGGGTAGAATGTGGATCTATAGACGGAGGTGGGGTGGAGAGTGGACCGAGAAAAGGAAAGTGACAGTCAGAAGAATACAAAGTTTCAGAACACGACAGGAGGGAGAAGTTTTTCTGGTCTATTATCCAGCTCGTGACTATAGCTAATCATGTATTTTTATTTCAAAGCTGTTAAAAGAATATATTTTAAAATAATCTCACTATAAAGAAATAAGTATGTGAGTTGGTGGATATGATAATGAGCTAGATTTAATAATTTCTCAATTTTGTATATATATATATATATATATAACTTCATATTATACTACATAACTATGTACAGTTTTATTTTTCAATTAAAATTAGAAGGTAAGTTGCATAATGGGGACTTTTTTTTAACCATGATGTTTAGTAGTTTATCAAATATATATATCTTCAGATTATACTACATAACTATGTACAGTTTTATTTTTCAATTAAAATTAGAAGGTAAGTTGCATAATGGGGACTTTTTTTTAACCATGATGTTTAGTAGTTTATCAAAATATAAATGTCTACTGAACAATTAAAAGATAAAAATCCACTTTTTCTATCCACTTTTTCCAGAAATACATAGTCTAGCAAAGCTTATGCTTGCACAGATCGTTATCTGTCTTTTCTCTGGATGTTAAATGGTGTTGTACTCACACATGATTCCTGATCTCAAAGAGACAGTTGGGAGAACAAGCAAACATTAATAAAGTACGTGTGATGACTTTATAATTAGTTGTCGTGCTAGAGGCACAAACCATCTCTAATTTGGAGGACGGCTTGAGACAGGACGGAAATTCAGAGCCTAATGGCAGCCAGCCCACCTCCTGGTCTCCTGGAGGCACAGTCCAGAGGCCGACCTTGGGCAGGCCTGACCCGCCCCTTAGCTTCCACATCAAAATCAGTGAAAGGTGGTTCGGAGGTAGTCAGAGAAGAGGACCTAGCAATATGACTGATTCTCAAAGGGGACTCTGTCGTCCTAGGGGACCCTGCATTCTGCGGCGTGCAGCAGTCTGCCTCTTAACCTGACAGGCTTTCCAAGTCGAGGATCGTGGAACCATTAAACGGCCCTTCCTAGCGCACCGACCATGTGGGCTCACATGCTTAGAGTACGGTGTTGTGTTGATAAACTCTGAGCGGAGCTCAAGGGAGGCTGTCAAACGCGATGTAATTCACGATCCCCTAGCGTGTTAGTTCTGAGAGGCCCTACTAGAATTTCCCCTGGATATGCTGGGTCAATAGTTTCTACTTTCAAACAGCAAGCAAGATCTTGTACCTTTTTCTTCTCCCTCCCTCTCCCCTCCCCTCCCCCCTCTCTTCCTGTGTGCACCCCCCCACACACACACTCAGTGCACCATTTCTTCAGGTATTGTGTACCAGGTTCAATTTAATTTCGATGTCGTCAAGAGCCTTATCCATTTTCTTTCTATCTGTTCCAGAAGCTGTATGAAAACAAGTTTTAATTTTGATCTCCTCCTCGTTAAATGTCTGGAGTAGCGACTGAGGGACACGAACAGGTCCAAGAAGTAACCCTCCAGCCAACAGCAGGGACAGTGTGCGGAGTCCTGTTCAAATCACAAGGGAAGGACAACGCAGTGCGTCACTGCATCCAAAACAGACCAGTGGGAAAATCTCATCTGAAAAGAAACAAGTTGACGTGGGGAACTCAAGTTGGGGAATTCGAACCATCCATGAGAGGACCTTGCTTTCAAAAAGTTCAGCTTGGGCATCTCCCTTTACGAGCATCTTTAGCATAAAGAGGTTTATGACACTGTATGGAAAGATGAGGAAGACCCGAGTTACTTGCGTGACTGATCTGTAGAAAGCAAGCCAGCGCCTCCCCACTGCTGGTGACTTAACCTGTGCCGAAGTCCAGCGCTGTCCGGTCCTTCCCTCCTCCAAGCCGGCTCCTCTCGGCTGTAGTCACATCAGCCTTCTTTCCTTCCTTTGCCCAGACATGAGCCTTCCATGCTGCCCTCCGGATTTCAGCTCTAAGAGTAATGCTCCAGGAACCTCTAGGTCCGGCACCAACCCTTATCACATTATCACAAAGCGTCCCTGCAGCTCCACTGCCCTACACGTCCTCATTTTCCGTTTCTCTCGTGGTTACTGAAGTGCTGCCTCTTTCTTTTCTAGTCTGTAAGACTCCTCTAAGCAAGAGATCCATCCCATTTGCCCACCGTTCGTACTTTAAGCCCTGGCCGAGTCTCAGAGTCTCATGCATTTCTTTGGCTTTGATATTTATTTGCTGGTTCCTCAGTGCACTGGCTTTAATTTTGCAATCCTCCTAATAGAAGGGTGGAGGGGAAGGTGATGAAGAGAGCAAAGGATCGGAGGTTTTGTTAACAGAGCAGATCTGCCACGATCGGGTATGAGCAGAGAGCAAGGGGAGATCAAACGGAACAAGGGGGTCTGACCCCTCCGGGGCTTCTGCCCTGTTGCATGACTTGGAGGTCGCTCCTGTGAGGAGTGGATCTAAGTATTTGGGACTGGAGAAGCTGTTCCAGGCCCAAAATGTAAGTAACTGACACTGTAACTGGCCATGATGGATTAAGTGGAAGCTGTTCTGGGCAGACCACCCTGCATGTTAAACTTCTCCAATGCACTAACAAAGCACTTTTGGAAGAATTCTAACTAGGTCAGTAATATATCTGCCATATATCGCATGAACAATTCTAATGTAATTCATAAATATCCAGGCTTATGGAAATTGATGTTTTCTGTAAATATTGGAGTGTGGACAAGTCTCGCGGCCAGTCACAGCAGAATTAAATTTGAAGCTGAGACATAGCAGGGGAAATAAGATGGATTTGTAGATTATAGGGTGTGAGAGGTTAGGCGCTACACATTATCTGGCCTAAACAGGAGCTTCAGGACCTGCTGCTGTTTCTCAGGCAGTCACTGACCATCTTCTCTGCGTGCTCCGGCAGGCAGCTCTGTGAGGTTTCTTCCGGGGAATGACTTCCTCGTTTGCCCTCTCAGCTCCCCTTTCCATTCACCACGCCTTGTCTTGCCTTTCCCTGGCCCTCTCCCCTTCTTTGCCTAGTCCCTCCAGGGACTTATTGTTTGTTGTGAGCTTTTCAGGAGTTGCAATCACCTTCCTAAGGAATTATTCAAACACACTCGCCGTGGTTGTCCCGGGACAGTCATATCGCACACCAACACGTATTTTTTTTCCAAAAATTTTGCAATTAGGGTGTGTTCGTTGTATAAAGCGTCACCCAGTTATCCAACCAATATTGACTGGGTGCCTACGGTGTGACATTTAGTCTTCTAAGTGCCCGAGAAAGCAGAGGCAGCTGTGGTTGAAGTAAATGGTCAGGGTCTCAGTGCCAAGGGGGTCCAGACTATCGCACCCCACATCATCTTCTGAGAATTAAGGACCCAGCCTGTGCAGGAGCCTCCAGCCTAAAACTGGGGAAAACAAAGCAGAAACTGAGATGAGAGGAAACTCTCTTTTTCTTGTCAAACTAAAGTTCTGAATTTTTATTTTAGAGTCAAGTTAAAATTACTTGCTGAAGGTGAACTCATTTCCCTTCCCACTTTTTCAGTTTTCCTTTGGGGAAGGCATATAGTGACCTCATTCTCTGCAAGATTTCATAATCTATAGGGATGAAAATTAAAGAGATATATGCCCAGGACAAAAACAAAACAAAACTAAAAAAGAAAACGAACCAAAGGGACGAAGCACCCAAGCCTCAAAGAAACAAACAAAATCTCTTGACTTTTCGGTGTGTTGATCTTGTGTCCAGTTACCTGTGAGAAAGTTGTTGCTATAAAGTGAGTCCATAAAAGAATTGGCATTTATATCCAAACTGGTGTGTGTGTGTGTGTGTGTGTGTGTGTGTGTATTTAATTAAGACTCACACCTTTGAAATACTTGATTGAATGAAATATTTGTCTCGCACTGGCTGTGTGCTTGTGGGTAGACAAAATGCCACTCCTGCCCATGGAAGCAGTCCAACTTTCGGTAGGTGGCAGTCCACTAAGGCATGGCGTACAGACCTCAGCCAGAGTCCCGTGGCTTGCCCTAGGCATCTGTCAAGAAGCCCTGGACTCCCAGCTCTCGGCTTTGGAAGGAGCATGTGGCAGCGATGATTTTCCTGCCTACCCTGCTCTTGATGGACAGCTTTCTGCTCTGGAGCTGGCTGTGGTTTATGCCATGGGCCCTTCTGCGACTTAGCTCCTCCCGGAGACCCTCTTGTTGCATTCTCTCTCATACAACCAGTTCTGCAGCCATTCTCCTGGTGCGGCCACATGAATAATCTGTAAGGAGCTCACTTATTGCTGGGCTCTCTGTTCTCCGGCAGAGTTCCTGGCGCAGCTCCCACAAAGTACAGCTGACACTGTCCAGTGCCGATCTTCCTTGATGGCATATAAATGCGGGAGAAAGAGAACTCTGCTGTACCCACATGTTTGAGAAGAAAATTTGGGCGGAATGAACCAAAGGCCTAGATTTTCTTTTTCTCTTGCTCTGGTGTCTTCCCTTATTTCGCGAGAAGGGAAGCAAAAACAGACATCTTTGGCCTATGCCCTATGTGACAGGCAGAGATTCTGATCATGAACCCAAAGACTGTGTTTGCATAGCAAACCAAACTGTGCAATTTTTTAAGATAGAGTTTGTGATATGTTTTTAAAATCCCAAATACGTTCATCTCCAGTAACATCACAGAACACAGAAGAGAAATGTAGCTCAGAAAATAGAATTCTGATTCACATAAAGGCAATGCTCTTCAAAGAACATTGAATCCACAGATTACTGGGGCATAATTATTGAGGCAAAGAAAAAACAGAAATGGGTCTGTCTGTCCAAGGTAATCCCATGCTCCTGCTAAGTCCAGCCCGGAGTGAAGTGGGCTTGGGGAGGGTCAATAGTCCTCTTCAGTAAAACTGGCCCTCGAGTGTTTGATGACAACCACTCTTCATTAGTGCTGTGTGGATTATTCACAGTTACAAAGTTACTGGAATTCACAGTTACAAAGCGCCCAGGAAACACTACGCCCTGTGAGACTCAAGGGCAGGAGAAGCACTGCATGAGCATTTTGCAGTTACCTGTCGAGATATTCTCCAAAGTTCTCCATCTGAGTAATCAGGAGAGTAATTGAACACAATGAGGTGTCAAAAGCTTTCCCAAAGTAATATAGAGCAGGATTAACCATTCAATTAGCCCCACCACACCAAAACCACACTTGCTTTACAATGCTCAAAGACTCTTTGTTTTTCTTTTCATTTTTATTCTGTGGCTTTACTGGAGATTAAATGCTGAGCTTTCACAACGAGCTATATCCCTATCCTTCTTTTTTCTTTTCTTTCCTTTTGTGGGAGGCAATGTCTTTCTTAGTATCAAAGTGGCCTAGACTGGACTCATACTTGGGGCCTTCCTGCCTCAATCTCCCAGAGTGCTGAGATTATAAGTGTGCAACATCATGCCCTCCTCCACCCTTGTCTTAATGGAAGAATCCTTTGACTTTTGTGAACTCTTTATTCAGTACCTTATCCCGATTTATTTTTGCATTCCACCCTCTTCTCAGATGGGAACAGAAGAGAACAATTTCTGCTTTGCAATGTTAACTCAGTATAATTTATTTTGAAAAAATAATCCAATGATTACATGTTAACGTCATTTTCATGTAACATACCACATAAGTACAATGAATACTTTCACTGTGTATATCAAAGTGATATTGAATAGCAATTCAAGAGACATGGAATCATATAAACTAGACACAGGAATTTAACAGCATAGCAGGCTGAGTATATTTATTACAGGAAAAATATGCCCTTTCTTACTTACTGGTTTCTGGGTCAGGGCTGAGGGACAGCCGCTGAGGTCCTGTGTTCTTTGCATAATGATGCAGAGTCATCTGATCAGTTTCCATTCTTTTTATATTCTCAGGTTAGAAAGTCAGAGAATTGTGCCATACATTTTTAAAAAATATTTTAAGCTTGGACTTGAGGTATAAAAGTTATTGCATCTTCTTCATGCAATAAACAGTGATTGCAGGCTGCTTTGGTCTGGAATCTCTTACACCCATTCCACATCCCAGGGGACCCTCAGCACCCAGCAAATACTTGCCAGAATCAACACAGTGGGTTATATGCCTGCCTTCCCAGTGCTGTGCTCAGGACCCCAGAAGAAAATCTGAGTTTTCTTCTGCTCCTCTCAGCACCTGGCAGTGTGTCCTGAGGTCCCCAGAGTTCAGCTATGTTTTCTGGGTGAAGTCTCAGAGGCTCTGGGCTTTGGGATACTTAAAAAGTAGTAGATGAAAATTCCATGCTTTTTGTGCCAGATGTGGGCATGTTTGAATTTGGATCATTACAGAGGTAGGAAACTGATAATTATTCAGAAATGCAGAGTACTCAGCAAAGTTATCCACAATATAGAAGAGACTGAGAATCTTCAGAGGGCACTAACAGCCCTACTGGGGCACCACCCACTTCTCTGCCCACGGAAATTCCCCTGTTCCATAGTTGCTACCATTTGGGGTGTTATGGAACATTTTAAGGACACATGTTAACCTGCAGAACATGGGTAACACTGTAGATGGCGCTTGTTCAGCAGCGATGAAAATACACTTCATGTGCAAGATAAAAATGCTTTTTGGTTCAAGTTTACAACTTTATTTTTCTCTGTGTACACTAACCCCTTTTGTCCTGAACCAGAAATCTCATTTTATTTTTTTCCCTTGAAGTCATTACACACATCTTCATTTCTCCAATACATTTGGAACCAGCTTCACCATCCTGGTGACCTCATCATTAAAGAGTTTTTAAAAAGTCTTTGACATGTATGTACTTTTTGTTTGCAAATGATTTGTTGTTTTAGCTTTTTGAAAATGATACTTAGAGTTCATGCATATTTAGCTCATGTGGCTGTGTAAATATTTAGAAATAATCTGGTTTTCCCCAAATATATTTTATATTTGATTATTTGAAATTTATGTAACTAAACACGTGTGTGTGTGTGTGTGTGTGTGTGTGTGTGTCTACAGGGGGATTTATGTAAAAAATGTAAGCTGTGCTTGGCATATATGCTTGTTTTAGAAAAAAAAAATAAGATAAGTAACGTTTTGACAATGAGGGCATCAGAAGCAGGATGTAATTGTAAACCTGGAGAACATATAGCCAAAATGCCAGCAGGCTGCCACGTACCACACAGGAAGACTAGGCACACGTTGAGGTGTTGGGTGTGAATTCAGCAGATGACACAATGCAGTAGGCCTTTTTCCCTGAAAGATTTGGTTCGAGCTCCATCTTCCAATGGCTCACCTGGGGGCAATTCAGAGAACACTGCACTGGTTTCTTCCATACGTGGACTATACCTCTAACTTTTATAAATCACACAGCAGATTTTTAAAAAACAAAATATGGGTGCTTTTCTCAATGTAAACTGTTTTTCTTTTTCTCTTAGGAGCACAGTCTTGGCAATAAAAAACACAGGAAGGAAAGGAGAAGTCAGATGAGGGACACAGCCACGCCACCAGGGGTTGTAGGAAAAGCCAACGACAGGAAGTCGTGGTTAAGAGAGAGAACTATGGCCATTCATCTGAACTTCTTGGGATTTTCCTTCACTCCTTAGCGTAGAAATTCTTACTAACAGAGACGGTAACCAAGCGGGCGGAAGCCTAACCTGGTCTGCAAGGCCCCGCTGCTCTGGCGAGGTCCAGCCCTCGGGGCGGGGACAAGGCGCGCACCTCGCATCTGTCCGCCCTCTGTGTGCTCGAGACTGGCTTCGCCGCTGACTTTACATCTCCAACAGGGCTTTGATTCGCTTCATTTTTCTTTACTGCATGAATACTCTCGACAAAATTTGTTTGAAGGGTCTGAGCACAGAGTCCTCACCAGCTGCATTCTGAACAATATCTAAAGTGCTCTTGCAATCTTTGCCTGTACATCCGTGTGCGAGCATTATTTTAGAGAATATTATCTGTAGACCAGATATGATTTTTATTATTCTTGTTCATTTACTGTTCTTTTATATCTTCCTTATAATTACAGACCTCTAATTGTTGCATATTGCCATGTAATATTTAACTGAATATACCTCAGACTATACCTTCTCTAATTTTAGACATTTATTTAAGCATCGGTTTGCTGTTTAAACAATTCTGGCATGAATGTCTTTGAGAATATCACCGTTTATGCCATATGAATGACTACAAACCCTTAATTCTAAAATAAATATTTGAAGTATCTAGGAGTGGGGTATGTCTCAAAATCGGTGTACACATTTAACATGGTCGTTACAGATTAACAAGCTGTATTTAAATTAGGAGCAGGCCCTAGAATCATTCGTTTAGAATCTAGAAAATGAGCATAGCGGTGGTAGGAATTACTCAAACTGATAAAAGTAATATAGGAGAAAGCAAATGTAATTAAAATTGTGGCAATCTCCAGTTTCTGAGAAGCAAAACGCGAAGGAACAAGCAAATGAATTTTTCGGTGTGCAGGAATCGTACACGCACGCACGTCTAGCGAGCACGCAAGACGAGTGGCTCACGGATGGGCGCGGGTGGCGGGCACAGCTGGCCTCGCGGCAGTGGAGGGCAGCTGGGTCCCCACACCCACCTTCTGCTTGGTCCTCAGCGCCGAGCCGCGTGTCTTCTTGTGTCCACGCGCTAAACCCCAAGTAGGGTTCTCTGTACACTGGGTCCTGTGCCTCTGTCCGGTATCTGAACATTTCAGTTTCTTTTCTTACTCTCTTTTTGCTTTTTTCATGTGGTCCTGGGGATTGAACCCAGAACATTGGCACTGTTCCAAGACATATCCGATAGTTTTAATTTTTTTATTTGTTATTTTTTCCATTAAGTTTATTGGCACATTTAAAGCAAACCATAGTTATATTAATCATTGGGATATTGTGCCTTTACATGATATATTTTGGTTCTTGTTTTTTCCCCATACCCCTGACCTCCCTTCACCCCCTTCACCCTTTCCTATTTACAAAGACTTTGTTTCCATTTTTTCCTTTTTTCACATTTTTCTTTTCCCTTATTTCCTTTCCCCTCCCCTTCCCACTTCCCCTCTAGCCATTTTCTTCCTATTTCACACTCACAATTATACCACTTGAACCTTATTTACACTTTTAGTTTTTCACACGAGAGATTATTCGGTATTTACACGTGTGTGTCCTATTTATTTCACTTAAGAGCATGACCTCAATGTGCATCCATTTAGCTATAAATGTTTCTAGTTTCTCATTCTTCATGGATCAGTAGTACTCAAAAATCCTCAGTAAGATATTGGCAAACAGAATACAGAAGATCATCAAGAAGGTCACACGCCCTGACCAAGTTGGATTTATTCCAGGGATGCAAGGATGGTTCAACATACGTAAATCAATAAATGTAATACACTATATCAACAGAATTAGGAATTAACACACTATATCAACAGAAATCATATGATCATCTTAACTTTTCCATCTTGAGGCAGGTTCTCACTGAGTGGCTGCACCATTCAGGCTGGCCTGGGACTTTAGCTCCTCCTGCATCGGCCTCGCAGAAGACTGGGATTCACCACAGGCAAAATTGCACCATCTTCTGGAACACCCTTCTTTCTCATTTGACTGACCTAGTGGACAAAACTTTGCAAGTCCCAGCAAATACTCATACTTTGTCTCCTCAGATCCATTTAGATGTGTGCTTGCATAAATGACACTACTGCAGAACATGAAGGGGAAATTAAAAATGTACCATGTAGCAGTGGAGGTGGGTGGCCTTAAATATGATAATCCTACAACCACAATTTATATAACCGTGGAGCCATTAAAATGAGTGAATTAGGCCCATTTTATGTTGTGCGAACATGACAGATTGACTTTATAGCATTAATGCTTGTATGTGCTTTTCATTTAGTTTCTGACTATTAAAAATCCATTCATGTATTTGGTTCTGTTCTTAGTTGGAGCTGATCAAAGAGCCAATTCAAAGATTTTTTTTTCCTAAGATTTTTTTTTGTTTGTTTTTGTTTTTTTGTTCTTTTTGAGAAAGGTTCTTACTATGTAGTTGAAACTGACCTGGAATGCACTATGTAGCCCAGGCTGGTCTGGAACTCACAGCGATCCTCCTGCCTCAGCCTCCTGAGTGCTGGGATTACAGACATGCACCACCATGCCCAGCTTCCTAAGATAGGCAGTTTAAATTTAGTTCATGAGCAGTGAGAAGCAATACCAAAGTCTCCTTGGCTTTAATGGGGTGAATATTTCTTTTCCTCCCACACGTGCTTTGTCCTGTACCTTAGGTGTGTTCTGCCCCTTGCTATCTTTCTCAGGGTTTAGGGGAACAGAGTGACTTATAAGCCACCTCCAGGATCCTCACAGGCAGAAATAAGCGCACAGCACTGGGTTTTAAAGTTTCTTCCTGAAGATGACACTCTTTATTCAAAGCATGGCTCACTGGACACAGAATTTATATGGTAAGGCTCAATACTAAAAGACAGAGAAAGTGTAATTTTTCCCCTTCCAAAGGTACAGCAAATATTTTGAACAAAAATGCTACCCCTCTGATCTGTTCAAGGAGTTTGTTAGTATTTGGTTGTAGAGTTACAAAGCCACACATTTATTAGCTAAAGAAATTTGGCACAATGTAGCCCTAAGTGATTTAAAGCAGGAATAAGAAGTTTCTGTGGAGAGGCAGAGGGTAAACAGGGCCAACTTTGCTGGCATGTAGTCCTTGTTACAACACTTTCCACTTCTCAGTCCTGCCAGTGTAGCCAGAAAATGGCCCTAGTTATTAAAGAAACGACAGTCTGTGTCTATCCATATGCACATATATGATACTTATATATATAATATATGATAATAAATGTATATTAGATAATACATATAATGCACACTTAGATTGATCTTGCTGGCTACTTGAGCTTGCTTGCTACTCATACAGTAGATTAGTTCTTGTCTGATTAGAGTTGAACTTTACACAGCCTGTGGAGATCTAGAGTTTGAGCTGTTCTTGTTGAAAGACATCTGTGTAGTGGATAAAACTGAAATTTTGCTTGTGGCAAGTTCTGCTCTAGGGTAAGGCAAACCATGTTTACTTTAATAGTTGTTGGTTCTGTGAAAAATATCTTGAGATATAGAGGTATAATTTGCAAAATTGTTTTCAGTGTACTTTCATCCTTAAACAGGCTACAGAAATAAAAGCTCCATGAAATCCTTTGGCTCATGGGATCAGGGAAGCCCACTGAGCAGGCGTCATAAGAAGTCTGAATTAAGAAAAGAGTGAGGAATCATCATTTAAATCTGAAAATTAAAGGGAATAGTTACTTGGAAATGCACTCATTCGACATCATCCTGGTAAAGGTACATTACTACGTCACCTACCATTCATCATCTAAATAGACAATAGTAACAACCCATCCAACTGTTACAGACAAAAGGCGACAATGTTCATGTCTATGTCTTTTGCACCCTTATATAGGTTCTTACAGGTAACTATAGAAATACAAATGTCTACTGTAGCTGACAAAATGAAACAACATCATTCTGTTGGGTTGAGACTTGCTGAAAATATTTAACAACTTATATTGCTCAGTTTTGTTCTAAGACTCAAAATCTGCTTTATGGTAAGATATAAAGCATGTTCAAATTCCTTTTCCCCAAAAATGTAGACTTAAATATGAAGGAGAAATGTTAATTGATTCATTGAACTTTTGAGGTGACTATTTAACATTTCCAATGAAAAGAGGCCTACCTCTAATCCCAGGCAGCAGCTTTCCAAAGACATACATTAAAATTATGTTTCTGTTTTCATTTCCTCCTAATAACTGAGACTAGGAAAGCCTGCTCTTCTACATCAGGATTATAAACCATCATTTAGACAAAGCTTCATTAAAATACACCAAACACTAAAGGTCATTTTGGTTTCCATACATTTGTGTTGCAGCAACCAAATGTTGCAACGATGCATATCAGCTGCCATCAAAATTCAGGAACACCCCAAAATGGCAAAAGTAAGATGAGGACCTGGGGGGTTAGTTCATCCGAAACCAAGATCGATCGAATGCGGTCCTTACCCTTGAGGAAATCATTTTGCATGGAAAATAGAAGCTCACATTGACAGTAAGAATGGGTCAGGTAAGCACAAAGGGGATTTCCAGTGAGCCGTTTAGCTCAACTGACCCAGGGAACTGTTTTGCTTTTTCCCATTTCAAACAGGAATGGTATTTAAAGTCCAACAGCCACAAAGGTAAATAGAGACTCAGTTCAAAATGTAACCAAATAAATAAATTAAAATGTCCAAGTAAAGAGAGGAATTAAAGTTGGAGCAGTGAGTGGGGGCAGCTGGGCAGGATTATGCGGTGAGCCCCGAATTCTGTACCACTGGAAGTGGAAGGGAATCTTTGGGGTGCAAATTAGGAATAAGATGCTGCACACAACTGGGTTCACAAGTCAGGGCCTTGCATAGGCAAGAGCTATACAAACTTAGCCATCCAGGAAAATAGCAAAATCTTAGAGCAGGCCTGGAAAACCTGGCTCCAAAGGAATCAGTGTCAGGCTTTACTCCTTCCTTGAAGTCACAGTCCCCGGTCCAGTCCACAACAAGTGGTCCTGGGAGAAGACCTTTTAGAGATAAACATATCTGAAGAAAGAGACCAGGAGAGGGGCAGTACAATACTGAGAAACTTCCTGTACTGATGAGAGGCTGGCTTTTAGATTGACTGAACCCTCTAAGTCATAAACAGGGGAAATGTAATAATCAAAAATAATGCTAAAGGCAAACTAATTATTTTCACTGAAATAAAATTGGGATTATTTAAAAAAGAAATAATAAGTAGGCCATGAGTAAATATCACATCACTAATAACAGATCCAACACACTAGGAAATAGATCCAGTAGTACAGAAGTACGACAAATCAGAGGGTCAAACCAGAATGAACTCTGTCTAAGAATGGGGGTGAAGTGGAGGGATTTTCTAGCAAACACTGAAGTAATCTATTTCCTGTAGATCATGACTTGGGGTTTCAAATCAGACTAAACTTTATTTTTAAATGAGGAAAATAAAAGCATTGTCTAGCAAAAATTGAGGAAATCTATTTCTTGCAGATTTTTACTGTAAGAAGTATTGACTATTTTTCATTAAGAAAGATTAAATCCAAAAGGAAACAGCTGAAAGAAACAGCAAATGTGAATAACTTTAAATAAATACTTGATTATAAATAACAGTACTGATCAGGATGAAAAGTGTAGAACTAGCAGGATTGAAATATTAAAATAGGCAGCCTGGGCCCCGATCCACCGTGGGAAGGAGAGCCACACCTGCTCCCGACCCAGCCGCCACCGCTCAAGAGCCGGGAAGGTAGCCGTGCGGGCACCCCTGAACCCCCATAAGTGTATTCCCCTCCACACTCTCAGACCTCCTGACTGTGCCAGTCTTTGGACCCACTCTGCAGAAGCAGAGGTGGTCATCAAGGGTATTTTTCTGAGTTCCCAACTTTGAACATCTTTAAAGAAAGGGCATGGGAAACCTGTAATAGAACGTTGTGGAGTTCAACCATTCAGAAGGTTGGGGAACTCAATCTGGGCCTTGCAGCCCGAGGTCAGTCAGCATCATGGGGTTCAGCCATCAGCTAACTGAGATCAGGGGTCTTGCATCCTCGCTCTGTCTGAGCCATTAAATGGTAAATACACTATATTGAAATTTTTTTCACTGAAGACATGCTCTGGACTTCTTCTTGATTTCAATTTAATTCAAATGATTTAAGGGTGATAGACTAGTGACTACCACAGGTGGTCAGTGTCCAAGTTGTGCTTGATCTCAATGTGCTACTGATTGTATCAGCTGGGATAAAGCATTGCAATCGATTTGATGAGCTATTTCTCTGATGTTATGAAGATGAGAATGTCTGTGGGTCGTTAGAGACACAGAAGCTAGGGCACAAATATATCAGGAAGATTTGGGTGATAACCCAGAGATTAAACCAAGGACAGTCCGACAACAAAAATAAAAATGAGAAAACACTTAAGCAAGATACAAAGACAGACTTCCAGTTCACCAATGGCAAACAGTAGGGCAAATGAGGATGAAAAGCCTGATAGTGAACCACCAGGACACCCTGAACTCAAAGCACAGGAAGTAACAAAACAGATCAATCAGGCTCTAGAAAAATTCAAAACAGAAATAATTTCCCAGATAACCATAGAGATAGTGAGCAAAATGGAAATCGTGATTCAAGACTCTAGAGCAGAAACTGACAAAAAAATAGATGAGCTCAGGACCATGATAGAAGCCATGAAGGCCCAGCATAAGAAAGAAATGGAAAAAATAAACTCCCAACATAGGAAAGAAATGGAATCCATGAAACAGATTCAAACAGATATCCAGGAGATTAAACACTCCATAGAAAGTGTACACAACTGAATAAAAGAATGTGAAGATAGAATCTCAGATATAGAAGCTAAGATTGCAGTCAGTGACCACGAAAAGAGAGGTCTCTTAAAAACAGCAAGAGATCATGAGAAATTGATCCAACAACTCCTAGATGATGCAAAGAAGAATAACATAAGACTGATAGAAATACATGAAGTAGCAGGAGAAAATACAAATGACTTAATAAAGCTGTTCACAGAATTAATGACAGAAAACTTCCCAAACAGAGGGGAAGAATCTGACATTCAGATAACTGAGGCATACAGGACCCCAACTAGCTACGATAAAAAAAAATCTACACCTAGACATATAATAATCAAGATCCTAGAAACCCAACAGAAGAACAAAATACTACAAGCAATAAGAGAAAAGAAACAAATCACATATAAAGGAAAGCCCATCAGAATCAAAGCAGACTTTTCAACACAAACCCTTGGGGCAAGGAGAGCCTGGAATGAGATATTTCAAGTGCTAAAAGAGAACAATCTCCAACCTAGACTGATGTATCCTGCATAACTCTCTTTCAAAATGGATGGGGAAATAAGACACTTCCACGACAAAGAACACCTGAGAAACTACATGAATACCAAACCAGCACTACAAGCAATTCTAAACAAGATCCTAGAAAAAGACAATGAAGGCAACAACACCATGAGGCCCAACAGAGCAAATCAAATAGGCAAGGCAAGAAATTAAAAGGAGAAGGTGAAAAAGTAAAAAGAGTCAACAAAAGGCCAATAACATGTCAATAATAAGTCAGTACATATCAGTTATAACCAGCAATGTCAGTGGCCTCAACTCACCAATCAAGAGAAACAGACTGGCAAAATGGAATAAGCAAAATCCAACAATATGTTGTATACAAGAAACACACCTAGTGCAAAAAGAAGCCCATAGACTGAAAGTGAAGATAGAAAACAATTCTCCATGTGACAGGAGCCCAGAAAAGACAGGAGTAGCAATCTTATTTGCAGACAAAGTAAATTTCAGACCAAAACTGATTCTAGTATTATTGATGCAGGATGGTACTGTATCATACCTCTCTGAATGTAAAATATCTTATACCTGCTTTATGATACAGTAGCTTTATCAGAGCTACATTTAATGATATTACTCTAGAATGTTCTCTTTCCAGATGATGATTAAGA
>NW_022900914.1:4375127-4410652 GCF_012274545.1 Fukomys damarensis | reverse complement strand
AATTGAATTTTGGGAAACTTTAAAGGTGCTGCCAATTTTGGAAACATTCATCTCAATTTACTGTGTTGAGTTGGCATTCTACAGAAATGGACAGCCATATTGGTCTAGAAATGTTAATTATTTTTATTTTTATTTTTAATTTTTTTCCATGTATACAGGGGTAACACATTGTACTAAATATGTAAGGTCATATCTACTTGAGTTTGATTACAGAAACTAATAAAGTAGTCTCTAAATAATGAAAAAAAAAAGAATAAGATAAGACTATAAGAGCAAGAAGCAATTTAAATATGTTCAGGGACCATTTTCATCTCCAGAATTAAGGGTTATTTTAATGTTACATCATTGCCTTTTCTCTTTTACTTTCCTTTTTAGTTTTATTTTAGGATTCCCTATTTTTAATGTTCATACAGCGATTTCTTTAACTGAAATACTGAATAGTTTCTTTGGTGTGAAAAACTATAATAGTATACAGGATCGTAATGAGATAATTAATAAGATGAAATAGGAAGTAAAGGGCTAAAGGTGTAAGGAAAGTGGGAAGGGTGGGGGAGAGGTAATAAGGGAGAGGAAAAAAATATGAGAAACTGAAAAAAATGGAAATAAAGTGTTTGTAAATGGGGAGGGGAGGAGGGGGTGAAGGGAGGACAGGGACAAGGGGAAAAAATGAGAATCAAGACCTATCATGTAACGGTACAGAATCCCATTGATGAATGTAACTGTATTGTATACCTGGATTGTACCAATAAACTCAATAAAAAGAACAAAAAGAAATATTAAAATAGTAGAGAAAGTAAGAATTAGAGGAAATTATTATAAAAATTCTAATGTCCTTATAAACAGAGGCCAGAGAAATATACCAACTTTTTATTGTTTTGAACACTCATGCTAAGTATTTCTAGTGTAGCTACTCAGATAAACAAAAGAGAATGTATTTTGTCCAAGAGGAAAAACAAAACAAAACTGCCAGTTGAATAAAAGGCAGAAAATATGAAATACTCATTAAACTCTTAGGAAAACATAAAATTAGATGAAGATGAAAATAGCCTCAATTTAAGAGTAATCACAGGATGGCTTACTGAATTATTTGCTTTATCAAAAAGAAAAATAGAGATGAGGGAAAATGAAATAATTTCAGGCACACCCTATTCAAAGGAGCTAAGAATATTATAGGGGTAACTGGGAAAGATTATAGAAGGAAAAAAAGAACATGTAATCTATGAGACATTCCAAAAAAGCCCATGATATTACTGAGTGAAATAACAAAATACTGAAAAAAGCAGAGATGTGTGCAGCAGGGACAGCCGATATTTAATTTAATTTAATTTTGCTTATTAATATGTTTTCCTATTCTGTTTTTCAGCTACAAATGAATATAATTGCTTAGGGTATTTATTTTGCAACCATTTATAGTCTTTAAAATATTGCTAATTATATATTTCATATATATTTGTACATATCCCTCTTATTCATAAATAGAGAAAAAAAAGTTTATTTTGTCATATCACCTTGGCTGGAATTCTAGAGAAATGCTAATTCATATGGTGAGAGTTGGTAGATGAGTTTTGTTCTTGAGCTCAGTGGAAGGTCCTTGGGGAGGTTTACTATTGCATGTAACATTATTCATTAGTGGTACATTAATGATTTCATCGTGCAAACTTTAAGTTCTTTAATTCTTAGTTTATATGCAATGTTCCTAGAGAAATGTAGAATTTTATTAAAATATTTCCTATCTAGAGAGATAGGGCCAGGGATGTAGCTCAGTAGCCTAGGAAATGAGGAATCCTGGACTTCATTTCATGTACTAGAAGAAAAAAATGTATTCCAAATACAGAGATAATCAGATTTCATTTTGTGTCCCATTGCTAAGAATATTATCAGCAGTTTCTTATGAAGTGTGCTTGCATTTGTAGATTAAGCCCTAGCTGGTTAATTATTAGAGAATATTATTTTATTACTTTGGTCCATATTTTTCTGAGGATTGTTGGGGCTTTGTTTTTCAGTGAAAATATTTTTTTTTTCACTTTCCCTCAAAACTTAAAATATAAACCGAAAGAGTGTGTTGTCACCCTCAATTCACTGAAAGTTCGATGAAGGCAGGAGTCAGGTTCATTTCGTTTCTCTCTTGCTCACCATGTAATCTTTATGCTCAGCACAGTGACTGGCACATTGCAGAGTTTCAATAACTATTTGGGAATAAATACTGCAGTATGGTCCCCGTCACCAAGACCCTGCTTGAACTGAGCTTTTTCAAATCTTCGATTTTCTTCAACCTTTGCTTTCCTAGTTCCCTCACTGGCACAGTAATCGCCAGAGATGTCTTGTCCTAGGATATCACACTAAATTCCTTATGACTGGTAGCTACCAAAGGTCTTTCAAATGATCCTGTTGATGCTCTTTACAAAGCAATAATTGAAGAGAAATTAATCAGTTACATTATTCTGAGCTGTTTGTTTGCTTTCAGAGGGGAAAAGACTGAAATAATCTGTTGCGAAGTGAGATGGATTCTCTGCACATGGCAATGTCCTGTGGACAATATTATGTTGGGCAATAGGAGGTAGAAATGAAGCATTTGCTCAGCTTTTCCAGGCAATTTAATTTGAAGGCTCTATGATCCACCCAGGTGGAGGACAGGAGGAGAAAGGGGTCCCCCCAAGACAGTTTAGTGAGCTCACGCTGTGTGGAACCAGTGTGGAGTGCTTGTCGAAGTCCTGCCTGTGCCACTGACCCAGCTTGGAAAACCAGGGCAGAACCTTGCGTGGCTGCCTTTAGACAGTCCAGGAAGGTTTGTCTCTTTCCTCCTACCATCCCCGCTGACGGAGCCCCATCTCTGTGAACGCTTGCTGTTGTTCTCGTCGTTAAGAGAAAACAATTTGAACCAGAAAATGGAAGTTATTAGAGCTCTCTAAACTTTTTGATATCTGATTGTCAACTAGAAGTAAAAATTTTTAACTTAGAAATCTGAGGTAAGAATAGGATTTTCATTTTGGTAAAGAATGCCCCTTGGTACTTAGAATGCAGTAGTTTGTAAAAGGAGATAAATGCATGCTGATGTCTTCTAATTTTTCCTGGTTGCATCGTTTGATTTAGAAAACGAGTTTGTAATGAGTATAACAAAAAAGAACATATTTTATGACTATAATATTTCCAGCAAACTTTTGTAAATATGGAATACATGATAACTTTCTTTTTAATCTTGTTTCTCTCTTGTTACCAAGAAATAACCATTGCAGACTTATCTTGTATAAAACAAGTAATATTTATTGATTTTCATTTTTGTGCTTAGATATGTAATATGTGCCTATCTGTGGTATTATCACAGATAATCACGTCATAGAATTCATGTTTGTGTCAATTTTCTTCTAATGTTGTCATTTCAATTTCCATTATCTTTTAAATAACTACATAGGGTACTATTGTATGAATATATTATAATCACATTTTCTCTGTATTTGAGGGAGAAAGCATTCCCTTTTGAGTAATATTGCCAAGTTTTCTTCTCATAATAGTTACACAAATGTACCCTTTTCCAGTTATGTATGTGATTGTTCATGTCATTGTTCCCTTCTTACCGATATTTGAAATTACCGATCTTTTGATTTTTTTTTGCATTGCTAATGGGTAATTTAAAATTTCACATTTATTAGTGTATTTGAACACATCTAAAGGCCATTTCAGTCTCTTCTTCTCTGAATTAGATGTTCATTTTGTTCACTCGTTTTTTCTACTGGTTGCTTGTATTTTTCTTTCTGAGATGTAAGATCCCTTAAGCAGCTTTCCCCAGTGGATCTGCTGGCAGGATAGGTAATGTTGTCTTCTCAGCCTGTATTTTGCCTTCTTCCTGTCAAGTAAACCTTGTTATTTAAAGGCATGGAATGTTCTTGTATTTATCTGGTTGCTCATTTTTCTTAGATAAAATTTGTATCACTTGGGGCTGGGGATGTAGCTCAGTGGTACTGTACCTGCCTGGCAAGCACAAAGTCCTGAGTTTGATCCCTGGTACCCAAAACCAAACCAACCAACCAACCAAACAAACAAAAAACAAAAACAAAAACAAAATGAACATTTGCCTCTCTCCATCTCTATGAATTCTGAATTTTGTATCTTATTTTGGAAGCTCTTCTCCAATGTAAGACAGAGCTGCCTCTTACTTTATGCTAATTTTTTATAGGCTTTTCTGTGTCCAAGTCTTTAAAACATTTGGACAGAGTTGTCTTAAATATATGACATGAGGCAACCCAACCACTTTATTTTTTCAAGGTATTCACTACTGGGTGTAGTGGCATATGCCTGTAATCCCAGCACTCTGGAGTCCGAGGTGGGAGGATCCCTGTGAGTTCGAGACCAGCCTGAGCTACATAAGTGAGTTCCAGGGCAGTCTCAACTACATAGTGAGACCCTGTGTCCAAAAAAAAAAAGTTCTTCACTAAGCAGTCCTGTGTGTCTAGCACTGCTCTGCTCTGTGCTGTGGGATACAACAGTGGCAACACCAGCAGGGGTGCAGGCCACCACCCAATGGGTAAACGGGTCATGCTGTGCACAGAAGTGGGGAAGTAAACTTGAGAACAGTGGATGACCAGGAAAAGAGGGATGGCTGTCTGGGGGAGGTTTTCAGAGAGGTGGCATCAGTGCAGTCAGAAGGAGAGGCCCCAGGCAGTCGTGCAGAAAGCCCAGTCCAGGAGGTGAGGGAGATGAAGAGTGTGAGGAGCAGCCAGCGGGGCGTAGAGGACAAACGTCCAGGAAGCTGCCCGGCTTCTGCCCCATCCAGGGATTTTGAGCGGAAGACTCCACGGCCCCACCTGGAGGTAGCAGGCGGTCCTACTGCATCGTAGGCAGAAGGGCGGCCGGTACCGGTGCTAGCTAAAGAGGGGTCCATTCACCTCCCCGAGGCTGACGAGTTTCACGGTGGCGTGGGACAGGACGTGGCTGAGGTTTTTCTCCGAGTTTATAACTCGTGACCTCTGAACTTCATTCTGTGACCCACAGCCCCATTTCTTTTGGTATGTAGGACAGTTCTGTTTTCCCTATAGTTTTTTTTCCTCCTTTTTCTTTTTTATTGAGTTTATTGGTACTTTTTAGGTATACAGTGCAGTTGCATTCATCATTGGGATCTTGTACCTTTACATGACTGGTCTTGGGTCTTATTTTTTCCCCATGCCCCTGCCCTCCCTTCACCCCCTCCTCCCTCCCCAATTTACAAAGACTTTGTTTCCATTTTTTCGTTTTCTTATATTTTTTCTTGAGTTGGGTCACATTTCACCTCATTATTCTTTGCTGCATATTTCATTGCAACTGTATATTTTCTCTTCTTTATCATCTGTAAAAGCAGCATACTTTGTAAAATGGGCTGGGATTTATTTATCAATAAATTGAGAAAGAAATTGCGTCCACAATATCACGCCCTAAGAATGGCCCTGTTGAGGACTTTTGTAAATATGACTCTGCTGACAGAGGACTCCTTCCTTCCTGTTAACGTTGTTCACAAAAGTAAATAGCTTTTGGTAAAATTTCGGAATGGATTTTAAAAAATCACGTTCTTAAAAACTATTAACCATTTAGTAGTGCAATGTTTTTGTTTATTTTATGTTCGACACTTGATCCAATTTTCATATTAGTTCTAACAGCTTGTTGCTTGATTCATTAGAATTTTTAATGTAAATGTATTATCTTCAATTAGTGACTGAGTTTTGTTTTCCAATATTTTCATGATTTATTATCTTATTTTAACACATTATCTGGGACTCTCAAAAATGTTAAAAGGAGACTGACATTAAGTTGTAGCTCATGGGACTCATGTTCCACAGTTAACTATATTTTAAGCCATCACTTGAGAGAATGCTTACTGATTTCCTGATTTAATCTTTACAACAGCCTAAAAATGCTGTATTTGGAGTATTTCCCACCTTTTGACAAGGACACTGAAGGGCACAAAATGAAGTTATGTGGATAAGTTCTGTGCATTTAATGGTGGAATCCAGAATGTAGGGAGTATAACTCTAGAGCATAAATATCTGGTAGGAAACCTTTTCAGGTTAGGAAACCTTTCTTCTTCAAGTACTCTCTGGGTTTTGTCGAAATAGCTGCTGAGTTTTATCAGCACCTATGGAGATAATCTATGGTTGTTCACCTGTAATATTTTAATATCCTGAATTACCCTAATAGATTTCCTGATGTTAATCCATTCACGTTCTGCATACAGGGTCACACCCTATTTGGTAATAACACACTGCAGTATTTCATTTGTTATAATTTTTATCTGTGCGATATCGTCTGGAGTTGCACGTGAAATTAATATATTTTGATTTCATTTTATTCACTAACTTTATTAGGATTGTGCTAAGCTTTTAAAGAGAAGTGGAGAGATTTAAATGTTTTCTAATAATAAAATACTATTAATCCTAAAATGTCACTGAAATCTTGAAAATACCCCAAAAATTCTGCAGATGTAGCCTCACTGAGTTCTCAAAGCAACCCTATGAAACAATAATCTAATTATCCACTCACTAAACGATATCAGCCAGGATGTTAAGTAATTTGCAAAGTGTTACACAGAAAACGAGACAATTTCGTAGTCTTTATTCTTAACTCCAATAATGTTTCTTTAGTAATTTAAATGAACTATTTGCTATAAATTAATGGGAACTAATATCATTTTATAGGTAAATCTAAAACTGCCTTTGCAGTTGCTTCTGTGGTTTTTGGCCTGTGAAGTTTTTCTAACTATTTTGAGACAATTTTGCTAATTGTGTTTCCTGGAGGAATCATAACATTTATATAGACTTTCAATTATATTTTCTTTTTTCAAGTTTTCAGGTCTTTATTTCCATCCCATGGTTTCAAATGGCGGTTCAGCTGATGAAGGAATTTACATTTGACAAATTTCTCTTTAGCACTTTGAGAATTTTATTCCTTGAAGCACTGGCATTTATTGGGCATTGAAAAACTGTGTCATTCTGACTGTGAGCCCATGAAGATATATTTTCTCTCTCCTGTATCTTCTAACTGCTTCTCCTTATTAGTGATATTGTTTGCGATGCAATAAAATAGGCTATGTGTGGGCTGAGGTACACACTGGAGTGTTTGAATCAGATAATTCATGTGTTCCATGCACCTATTTCTTCATTTAACAAATGTTTATTGAGCGATGTCTACGTCCCAAGTTGTACTCTAGGCATGGGCTACAGATTAGTTACTAAATCAGAGGTAAAGTTCCTGTCTTCATGGATGTATGTTCTAGTTTGCAGAGCTGAACAGATGACAAAATTAATGGGTAAACTACATGGATGTTTCAGAGTGATAGGGTGTGGGGAAAAATAAAACAAGGCTGAGATGGAAACTCATGTTGGGTATAGCACTTTAATGGAAACATAATCATTAAATCTTTATTAGGAGAGTAATTGCTATGGCTTACATCTCTTATGTTCAGAGGTGGGGTTTTGACCTGATCTTGAGGCTGCTGCGTTAATCCGTGGATGAATCCACGGAACTCAGAGCTGAAGGAGCCTTTAGGAAGTGGGACCTGGCTGGAAGAGTCCGTCAGCAGGAACATGATATACAAGGTGTCTTCTGTGTCCACTCTTCCTCTTCTCTCTGCCTCCAGCTTGCTATGAATTGAGGAACTGTGTTCTGCTAGGCCCTACCACTGTGCTGTTTCTGCCTTGGAGACAACAAACCACAGAACGAACCCTCTGAACCATGAGAAATAAACCCTTCCTCCTTTAAGTTGTAGGCATTGGTTATTTTGTCCCTGCAAAGGGAAAGCTGTGGAATACAGTGGTGTCAGTGAGCAGTGTGCACATCTGAGGAAGAGAGCTCAGGCAGAAAGCCGGCAAATGCGGGAGCTGTGTTGTAAAAGTGCACCTGGCATATTTAAATAAAACCAAGAGGCCGCCACAGCTATGGAGAAGTGAACGTGTGGCAGGCATAGAAGTAGGTAGCACAGTCAGAGAGACCCCACAGGTCTAAGGCTGTAGAGATTTTCTGAGTTTTATAATGAGCTCCACAGTGCAGCATGGAGCTAGTCAGCCCTTGGGCACTGGCAGCAAAGTTTCATGATCTGATTTATGTTTCACTGGATCATTCTGATTTTCTATTGTAAATAGTAAAATAGCAAAATGAAGCAGGAAGACCAGTTGCAATACAATTGCATTATTTTAGGTTAAAGGTAGAAAGGTGTGGGACTTTGGTGGTGGTGGAGTGGTCATAAGTCATATGTTCTTGATGCATTTTGAAGATAGAGCTAAGGGGATTTGCAAATGGGTTAGACATTGGCTAAAAAGGGAAAAGGAGAACCAGGGGAAATTTTGGCTTCCGCAAATAGAATGGTGGAAATGAATAGCAGGTGAGGGGCTACTTTGGGAGAAGCAAGGACCAGAGGAACAACAAGGACTCATTTCTCAGCCGGTTATGTTGGAGATGCTTACTGGGTCTTCATCGAGAACAGGCACCTGGAGATTGGAGTGTGGAGTTAAGAGGTAGGCCTGATTGCAGATAAAATTATGAGGCTGTTCAGCTTATACCACAGTGTGTAGACCCAAACAACCGATCAAATCTCTAAATGAGAATGTGGGCAGAAAGAGAGAAGAGGGAGAATTTTTTTTTTTTAATTCAGGGTTGAGTCCTGTGTTGCTCTAATACAAAGAGGTAAAAATTTTGTCTCTTTCAGCAAAGGAAGAGGTTGAGTCAGTTAGAGGGAAATATCAGAAGCCTGTGGTGTTTGAGAAACCAACTGGAAGTGTTCCAAGGAAAACTTGGATGTCACTGATATACCAGCCATTTTTAGGTAAATGGTTGCACCTCAAGACTGTAAACTTAAGTGAGATAAAACGGACATATGGTTTAAATATTGTGTTGTTTCTTTTGTGTGAGAAGCCCACCATAGATATAAGAGGAGGCAAAATGGATGATGGATACTGGAAAGCAGAAAGAACTTGTTCAAATGGGAAGGGGGAACGAGAGATGGGTGGAGAGTAAGGGAAGGAAGAAAAAAGAGATTTAAAGAAAAATGTTGAAGAGAAAGATGGAAGTAAGGTCTTGCTAATGAGGAGACCAAGAAGGGTGGGAGTGAGAGGAGAAGAAGAGGACAGAAACGAGAAGCAAGATGTGTTCTGCACAGGGACCCCCCCATGATGAATGTGATAATCTTGTGCCGCAAACACGCACTAAGGGAAAAAAGAACTAATAGCTGAGTGATAAGGAATAAAGATCTGGCTGGCACTGGTTTAAGGAGATGACAGGGCAGCATCGATGATGGTGAATATAGAGGCGTTTGTAAAGGGCAGAATGGGTACGAACAGGAGCCGCTGGCAGAAGCAAAGACAGTCGTGGGCCTCCTGGTGGTGGTGGTGGTGGTGTGTGTGTGTGTGTGTGTGTAGGAATTATATTGCTGATACAATAATACAGTGTCGAGTTACACAAGTGCACAGAACTTGGATAACATGGCTAGGAACTGAGAGGTAGTTCCCCTGAGGACTTAGCTAGACACCCGAAAGCCTCACCTGTACTGCCCGGGAGAGGAGGACGAGTGTTTGGTGCAGGTGTGGGGGCTGCATGTGTGGAGCTAAGAGCCTTCCCTTCTAATTGCTGCAGAGCAGCAGGGAGTGAGAGTAAGGCAGCGAAAGTGGAACTGTGCAGGGGGAATTGCAGATTTGCCAAAAAAGAGAACCGCTGAGATTCCTAACTCTGACCCTGAAGACGCTAGACAGGGAAATACATAGTCGTCCCCGTGTTCATTCACAGGGCACACGTTCCAGGACCAAACCCAGACATAGACAAGGTAAAAATTATGTTATATGCAAATTATATTTTCCCTACAAATGCATATTTATGGGAAGGTTTAATTTATAAACTAGTAAAAATTAACAATAATACTGAATTAGAAAAATTTATATAATAAAGATATGCAAATGCAGTCTCTTGAATTACCTTACTGTACTGCACCTTCTAGTGTTCCGTATCCTTCTGTCCTTTTGTGTAAAACCTTCTTGTGTTACTGTGTCTTATAGTATATGCTTTCGTATCATAACATGATGTGATACAGTGCCTGGCTACCGGAACCCAGCACTGTGACGCTGTAACACGTGACCCGGTAACCGAGACAGGGACCAGATGACTCACGGGCAGGTAGGACTGTATGGCAGGGACGTACTAGATAAAAGAAGGACTCACATCCAAGGCAGGACGTGGGCAGAGTGGGGTGCACAGGATTTCTTTCACCATTCAGAATGGTTTTCGACTCAAAATGTGTGAATTTCTGAAATCTATTTATTTTCAGATTGTGGTTCACTTGTAGATCACCAGAATCATACCAAGTAAAACCACAGTAAAACCTCATACATTAGGAGCTCTTACAAATGAGCAAGAAAGAGAAGAGCAAGCCAGTTTTATGTTTGTATCTGTAACTATGTGACTCTATCTCCAATTCATTTTCTTCACCATTTTCGTTCCTAATTGCATGGGTTTGGGCCTTTTCCTTCCTATTTTTGATAAGGTTGGGTAAGGGTTTATCGATTTTATTTACTTTTTTTGAAAAAACAACTCTGATTTTTTTTTGTATCATTCTCTTAGTCTCCATTGCATTGATTTCTGCTCTGATCTTTATAATTTCCTCCCTTGCATGATCTTTGGGTTTCTCTTGTTCTTCTTTTTCTAGGATCTTAACATTCAGCATTAGGTTGTTTATTTGAGCTCTCTCTGTTTTCCTAGTGTGGACATTCACTTCTATGAATTTCCCATGTAAAACTGCTTTCATTGTGTCCCATAGATTCCTGTATGTTGTACTGGCATTGTCATTGAATTGTAAAAACTGTCTTGTTTCTTCTTTAATTTCCTCTGTGACCCATTGATTATTCAGGAGGGTGTTATTCAGTTTCTGTAATATACAGGGGATAACTTTGATTCCTTTGCATTCACTTGAACATGTTCTTTGAGCTAGTGTGTGGTCTATTTTGGAGAATAACCCGTGTACAGCCGAAAAGAATGTGTATTCTGATTTTGTAGGGTGGAACACTCTGTAGACATCTATTGAATCCATTTGTTCAAAAGCTTGGTTAGGTTCTAATATTATATTATCAAAAAACCTACATCCACACCATGAGTACACATGAGGTATTCAGTTGATGGCCAATAATGATAATTACATGACAGAATTAATTCAATCCTAATAAAAAAGTAAAACTAACACATGGGTTGAAACCACTGCAGGCAGCTTTTTCCTATAGAATAATTTGTAGAAGCTACAATTATTTTCAACGACACATCTATCTTTTCATTTGCCTTCAGGAGTTTTTACCCCAAGGAAGTAACTAATGATGCTTGAGAACTTTTAATTACATATTGCTATCTCTGCGCATGCTGCATGTTGGGAAAAAAGTAAATGTCGCAAAAAGAAAACTGAATACATAAGTTGTTAGGAAAGGCAATTGAGTTATATTCAGCCAGTAAAATATCATTAATTGCAGATGTATTTAAAAACTACAGTGCACACAAGTTCTGGTGTTGATTATGGCAGGGTCTTCCCAAACAATCTGATGTGGCTCTTTGATGTGTGCACGTGTGTTACGGAATCAAGATTTAGTGATTTCTGCATTGCTTGGGGGGCCCTTCTCATTAGTTCCAATCCTACTGCAGTTTTTCCTGACCTTCTGTTTCCTTTCATCCCTTTCTGTGGGTGGAGGGAAGGGAGCAGAGTCAAGTCCTAAGCCGATGATTAGAGTGTAATCTTTCTGGTCAGCTCAGTTTGCTGCAAGTTTCTCCCAGGTGCTGCAATGTGGCTGGATCTTCACCTCGGAACGATGTCATCAAAGCTCCAAGAGGGGGACAGCTGGGACACTGGTCAGTTGGACACCGATGGCCGGGTGCAGTCATTTCAGTGATCTCTGAGAGAAATGAGGCCTGAGGGAGCTGTGGAGACAGAGGAGAGGAACACAGAGTAGTGTCCAGAGGAGGTAGACGACAGGAAGGCCACTGCCATCCACAGAGAACCACAGAGAGAGAGGGACCTTCAGAGGCAGACACAAGCCTGCATCTGAACTGACACCTTCCCCACTGAGAAAAGCCCATCTCTGCTTATGTAGCAGCTTTATTATTACAATTTAAAACTGTGGGGTTATTTTCATCCTCAGCTGCTATGTCCAGATTTAATTTTGCACCACTGGAATGATAGGTAAAGGGCAGCTATTTTGAGAATGTTTTGCCTTTTCAGCTCTGCGTCCCCTCTCCCTGTGATGCTGGAGTTGAAAGGAAGAACTCGAAGGCGCAGGTGGTTGCGATCATGGCCTTCAGGGAGATATGATTATTTTACACGGCTGATTGCTACCTGAAGGAAGTCAGACTACAATTAAGACTGTCAGGTAAAGCACACAATTAAAGTTCACCACAAATGCTGTCTACAAACTGGTATTAGCTAGGAAATGCATTCTGGAAAACAGATGCACCCTGGAAAATACAAAGGCAATGTTTCCTTCTAGAACAAATCCACTTTATTGAATCTGACAACTTTCACTTGAGCTCTGGGTCCTGAGCTAGGAAGAGCTTCTCATTTGATTTAAGCAAGTGGCATGCAAGGTGCAGGTTGGGAATGAGTTGACTCATTAACTTACTTTGCTTAGCAGGAAAGGTAGAGGTGAGAGAAAGCATGCTGGCCTCACCACACTTTGCTCCCTGCCTTCCAGATTTGTTTAAGAGCTAGAAAAATGGCTCTGCTTTGCTAAGCAGAGAGCGTGGTTCTAGAATTGGAGATTTCTAATACAAAATATAAGGGAAAGCCATCCCTCTTTTTTCATTGTTTATTGGTACATTTTAGGTATACAGTACAGTTACATTCATCATTGGGAGCTTGTACCTTTACATGATGTATCTTGGTTCTTATTTTGTCCCCATTCCCCTGCCCTCCCATCACCCCTGCACCCCTCCCTGTGTACGGAGACTTTGAATTTGGCCGTTAGCCAGTCAGATAGTGTGTGTGCAGCCAGCCCAAGGCACTATCAATCTCTTTCAGCATCTACTTGCAGTCACACGACAGTGATAAGAGCTCTGAGAGACACATAGCAATTATACTATTCGATTTTTCTCCATAAGTAACAATAAATATCATTTGCTCTTAATAAAGTGGGGTATCCCTCAGCTCATCCATATCACCCATTGCCACTGTGCATGGGAACTGAGGGGAGAGCAGAGCCCCCCTTCCTGTCTCCACTCTGTGTGATCCAGTAAGGACATCCTTCCTCTGCTCGGTGATAAAGGCAGTTATGCTGGAAAATGACTTTAACACAGGAGTTCCCAGGCAGTGCCAAAAAACTTGCTTTGCTTTCTAACTTTGGCGCAAAGAGTCCAGAGCAGGAATCTTCCTGTGAAAACATCTTCGAACCATCTTGAAAGTCCTAGAGAGAGAGAAAGCAGTGAAACACACAGTTCTGGTTTGGGTGGAAGAGGCATTCTGTGCCACTCCATTCTCTGATCCCACTGGCACCTCCCTCCCCCGGGAAAGGTAACCTTCTGGGTGTCTTGGTGATTTCACCTGGTAAGTCCAGTCAGGATGCCATGAGGTGACACACTTCACGTGCAGGAGAAGCCCTCAAAGACTTCAATGTTCGCTTCTCTTCCCTCAGAATCTTGGGTGTCAAGAGGGCAGCAAGCATGGGTCCCATGTTATGTGGTTGGCATTAGTTTACTCCTGGACATCTCCCTGGCCACCCACAAAAGCTCTCTTGTCCATGGGGCAATCCTCTGTAGCCTGAGGAGTGTGCAAGTCCTCTATGGAGACCCAACAGGAATATATATATTGTGGAATCCAGAAACGGTGTTGAACTTTTCATGCATCCCTCCCGATGCTCCCTTCTTATTAAATATATCAGTTGTATTACAGTGAGGTTGGAAAGTAGTAAAAGTATAGGTAAATAGCTTGATATATATTAATATTAGCCCATATTCCTATAACCACTATCACCTTATTTTGATAAACTTTACTTCTACTTTTTCTTTCAGTAAAATCAAGAGGGACACTTTTTAAATTGTCTTTGCGATATGAACACTTCATCCAGTCTCTTCTGAGGTACTCTGAAATTGCTCCTGTCCTTTTCAACCAAGACATCCCGGACTTCTAGACTTCCATTACCTCATAAGGAAGCTTGGTTCTGGAAACACAGCAAACTTTCCTTACCTATTGGTAAGGCAGCAGTGAAGGCATGGGGAAACATTCAGAAATGGAGAGGTAATGCTCAATTGCAATTCATTCACAGTAATGAAGGAGAGAAAATACAAAATGAAAATAACATTTCATCAGTGCTTACTCTGGGCCAAAGATTGTGCTAGGAAATTCACAGAAGTAGAGCCATTAATCTTCCAAGCACTTTCTATACAGAGCCAAAGCCAATACATTTTTGCCCTGTTTCTGTTAACCACATCCTCTAAACAAGTTTGTGGAGACTGTGTCCCTCAGAGCTCTCATTTAGGTGTTCTTTGTTCCTGGTTCTCACACTACTTCTGTTCCTTTCTTTTCTCATTCTTATTCCTGCACACACATTCCTGCTTTCCTGTCTTCTTCTGTGCTCTCAGGTATATCCTGATGTCTCAGATGCTCAAAGTCTATCCATGCTTGGTTCCTGAAAAGACTAACGCCGAATCCCAGATGGTTGGCCCCTTCATAAATTGTCCTTTCCAGCCGTGTCATACCGGAACTGGAACAGCGTGACTGGAGTTCCCCCAATGTCAGCTTCCTTGTGGAAGGCAGCTATGGTGTCACCTATTTGGCCACCGGTCTCAGCTGAGTCATTTCCCAGCCAAAGATGCTTGACTTCTCCACATGAATCCAGGATGCTCACTGTTTATCTCCTCTTAACAGTTGTAGACATCCATCCTCATTCCAAACCAATATTCACATTGCATTTTCTACAATGTTAATCCTCATGATTCCTTAACATACTGTTCAAGGCCATTTAAATCATGAAATCACATCCTATTTGAGCACAACAGTTAATGTTTCTCTGAAGCTCTTCCCATTGATCCTCATCCTATACTGGGATCAAGATAAGGTGGGCAATATTATTTTCATGTTTTTAATATCAGCCGCCGTTGGGTCTCTTACACCAAGCTACCATGGTATCTATATTTTGTATTTGCTGTCTCTCTAGCTGCAGCATAAGCCTCAGAGGAAACAGAAATACTGATGCATGCTTCACGTTTTTATTCCCAGCCTGTATCCCCTACCAAGCCCTGGGAAATCAACAGAAACGGCTGATCTGAACCTGGAGCTCGGGTCTGGAAAGGGTCCATACTGCTCAGCTTGAAACCTCGGTATGTGTTCCCTGGGCCTGGACACCTTCCTCCAGATCTGTAAGTGCTCCTGGAGCAGGCAGTGCTTCTTTAACTTTCGCTGTCTCTTTTTGGGTAAGTGGAGTTGACATTTTCTTGTCTTGATCTCCGAGACTTTGGGACATAACGTCTCAGAATAATGTATTTTACTCAGCAAATCAGTATGAGCCGGGAGGTTAGTATCCTGTGGTCTGGCTGGAGCCTATGAAGCAGGGGCAGGGGTAGGGATGAGGCTCTTTCCTGCAGGCTCAGCACTCGGGGCTCCCGGATGGGCAGCAGATTTCTGAGCATCTCACCTCTCTAGGGGGGAGTGTGTGTGTGCATGCGTGTGTGTGTGTGTTTGTGCGTGCTTGCGTGTGTGAGTGTGTGTGTGTGTGTGTGTTTGTGCATGCTTGCGTGCTGTGTTTCTGATTCTCCTGCAGAACCTCTTTCCTTAAGATGATGAGGGTCTTAATTCTCTCTGGGATTGCCAGTGTCTCCCCACCTTTAATCCACACATAAGCAATAATGGACACAAGGATCCCAAGAAATAACAATTTGTTCATTTGTTGCTTTTCAAATTATAATGTTATTGAGCTGATAAGTAATCTTGAACCAATTTTTTATAACAAGGTCTTTCAAACAGGATCATTCTGTGTTTTCTTTCTTTCTCTCCAGCTCTCTGCTCTGAGATTAATCAGGTTAATTGACATGGGATTAAATTAGTCCATAAAGCTGTAGATTTTTATTTTGCTCCAAAATTTCCAATGTCTACAATTATCAGGTACCAAGAAATAGCTCTGTGCTCTGAGGAGCCTAATCTTGCCATGATGGTCGGTTCACTGTGCTGCCAACAACTAGGCCAAGAACGGCCTTTGGCTCTCGGCCGAAAATCAGCCTGCCCACCAGAGGGAACTCTACAGAACACTGCAATCAATTCCACCCAAATGCTGGTCTGCACTGTGATGGTAAATTGACATTTGGTCAACCTGCATTTTTTGAGGAGGGATCTTTGAAAGATCAGAGCAACCTGGGTGTCTTTTCTGTATGAGAGTCTCCCTTCCTCTTCTCCCAAAGGTGCTGCCCAGGATGGTTTGGCTAGAAGGCCTGTTTCATGAACTTGCCACACAGATAAACACTGGCATGGGAAAAATAGAAGGTCCAAGATTTTAGTGACATGGTTTCTACTATTAAAGAAAGATAACAACTGTGGATATCAGAGCTTGAGATTTCCTCCAGGTTTGAGGCTTATTAGTCTGTTCACATGATGAACACTCTCCCTCTGATTGTTTAGGGCTTTGGACTCATCAGAACTCAGTGCGAATTTTTGTTCTTCTGACTGCTAGATGTGTTAACACATTTTCCCGCCTCATATGTAATTTGAGCCTTTTCCCCGCTAAACAGAGATAGGAGTATAGTATCTGCTTCATAGTCCTGGCCTAGGGTTAGGTGGAGCATTAGAGGCATGGCACTTAGCACACAGAACATCGCAGAATAAATTGGCACCACAGATCACAGGAATGAGTCTTCAGAAACATCAGGCCTTCTGTTAAAAATGGGACATGGGGGCTGGGGATTTAGTTTAGTGGTTCTGGCACCTGCTTTGCAAGTGCAAGGACCAGAGTTCAATGCCTGGTACAAAAAAAAAAAAAAGACATGGACTGAGAGCCTTTCCTGATGAGCTGGCCAGACCCTGATTGCTTTCATTCTTTCTTTCATTCAGTCAGTTTGTGCTGCAGTGTCTTATCAGGCAGCCACTGCCTAGGGTCCTGGCAGAGAGACCAAGAGGAACAGGCAGGCACTCTCTGACACCACGCTCCTCCAGAAGTCCGGTCTTTATGATTTGAAACTCAGCCTTCCTGGTGTCTATGTCTTTTTTCTTCTTGCCGAATTGTCCACTCTTACCTTTTGGCTATTTAATCTTTAAGGCTCAATAAGATGTTCCACTGTCCCTTTGGTTTTCTGAGAAATGCTATTCACCATCTTCTCTGCTTCCATGGCACTTCCTGTGTACAAATCATGCAACACCTGCCCGTACTGCACATTCACAAGACTCCCCTGAAGCCCTGGTAGAAACCTCGTATTGTCATCATCATATCTCCAGGATCCAGAATAGAGAATGAATCCTAACAAGAACTCGGTGAGTATTTGATTCTCTGCATTTGTCTTATTACACCATAAGCGTACTATCTCACTTTTATTGTCTCCTGACTTCTGAATGTTGGTTCTTTGATGTCAGAACCCACTTTTGCTCCTTTGGACTTTTCCTTGTTATAGATAAAAGACCCAGCACATACGACTTAAAGGAAAAGAAGTTTACTTTGGCTCACAGTTTCAGAAGTTAAGGTCCATGCTTGCCAAGCTCAAATGCAGAAATGGAGTGGAGGAAACGGTTCATGCCGGTGACCAGGAAGCAGAGAGCACCATGAGGAGCCCAGAAGATCAGGCCTTCCGGTCGCACCTGCCAGTAACACAGGGCCTTTCTCCTAGCAGCACATGTAGCTACGAAAGTCACCAGAGGATGAATCCTCTGAAGAGTATATCACTTCCATAGTCAGATTGCATTCCAAAACTTCATCTCAGCTCATGAGAGTTTCACGGGCCATTCTAGATCCAAGTCATGACCGGCGTTGAGCCCTGTTCTGGGAACTAGACACATGGCTGTGCCTGAGTTATGGGGCATGTGTGTGTGTGTGTGTTCTGTTTACCTTCTCAAGCTCTGGGGTTTTGTACTGTACACCTGCAGTTTGGCTCAAAGCCAGTAACAGCAAAAATCCCAGTGGGGCCCCAACTTATTGTGCAGGTTCTGACGCTTGTTGTCCGAGTGCGCACTTCTCTGCTAACTTGCACATCTTCACGCTCTGAGCTCTCCTGACACCTGCTCTGACTGTACTGTCAGAACATCTGACTGTATTACCTGAACATCCAGGGTTTTGTACAGATACAATAGTAATTAATTATTTTATTCATATGAAAATGATTTACAGAGTGCCTACTAATTAATGACTTAAACTATCTAAGTCATTTGTATTGCATCCTTTTAAGAAAAGACACCAGGGCCAGGGATTTAGCTAGTGGCCCACCACCTGCCTTGCAAGCTCAAGGTCCTGAGGTCGATCCCCAGTATAATTCATAATACATACACATACACACACACACACACACACACACACACGTATATATGTATATATATATACATATATATATATAATAAGCAAGACAAAGACACCACAAATCACATTCCTGAATTTTATTGAGTGGCAAAATAGCAATTAATACATGGAATGCATATACATAACAGAATCGGGATAAAGAGAAAGGAAAGGTTCAAGGCAGCAATGGCAAGTTCAAGTCCAGAGGTCAGGGTCGGACTCGTTGTGAGAAGAACATCTGAGCCAGACTGGACGTGCAAGGGCTTAGCTGTGTGCGAATCCGGAGAACAGTCTCCCAGGCAAGGGAGAGCGTCAGTACGGGGCTTCTCCTAGGAAGGTGCACACAGGCGGAGTTTTAAATGATGCAACAGATTCTTAAAATTGTGTGCTGTGCCCCTGTCTCTCTCTCCGAGATTTCTCTAACACTCTGAAAGATGAGTTAAATTAGCAGGTTTCAAATGGTCAAGGCTGTCACGATTGAACTAAGCCCCTTGAGGATGGACGCATGGCCTGTGGCGGGGAATGGGCTCAGGCATGTGATGGTTACAGGCGCCCATACGCCAGAGCTCGGACACAGCCGTGGTTATCGGCACGTCCCTGCCTTGGAGAGGAGGCTTCCTAGTGGAGACTTGTTCGGACCTGCTGCCTCCCTCTGACCTCCCTGAAGCCTTTTGGACCTTAGTATGGGAGGGGCCCGGAAGGGCAAAAGGCCAGTGCCTGTGTAGGTGGCCCTGAGCTTGGCTCATCCTGGGGCAGAAGAAGTGAGTTTTACAGCGGAGGACAATAACGCCAGGGTTTCTCCAGAGGGCTCTAGCATTGCCATGTCTTCCTGCCTGGGTAGGCTCCGCTTGCCAAGTCTGAGTCTTTGGCCATAGCGTGTGCGGAGTAGGTACAGCCTCTGGCCACAGTGAATTCTAGCATCCACATGAAGACAATCAACAACTGATTTTCAAAATGTTTATGTCCACTTATCAATGGCACGAGATTAAAAGATCCTCATGGATCAGTGAGGGTTTCTTAGAGGAGGTGGAGACTTCACAACAAGTGGGAGGAGTGGTGCTGGCAAAGGCTGGATCAAACGACCACAGGAAGAATGTAGGTTAGCACTCTGGGCTGGCAGGGGAAGGAACCGGGGTAACAATGCCTCTGAAGCTCTTTCTGGGCTCCTGCTGTGTTTCTGCCATGGCCGTGGCTGTACGGACAAAAATGGTGAAGTTCACTCTGGTGGCATTCAGAGCACCGGATTAAGTCCTAACATCAGGGATTCACCGGCAACCAATGCCCACCCATGTAATTTCTTTTCCTGCAGAATCGGGTAATGCACAGAATTTTTAAAATCAATTCAAATATTTGTCATGGATTCTCTGTGAAGTACAGAGACATCCACACCTTCTCTTCATCACTTATCATCTGGATTATGCCACGTGGACTGCTGCCTTTCCAGAACTTCTAAGTTTGAGACAGCTGATAATCTGTTAAGCAAAGAAGCAGAAATTTATTCAGGGACAAAAATAATTTGCTAGAATTACAATGGACTGAATTAATAACAGCCGGCTTGGGCACATCCTAGGACAGCCTTTTGCTGCTGACAAGGTTCTTGGAGGTTTCTGTGGCTTATGTAGCTGTAAACAGTCTTTCCTGATGACTTCTTGGGCCCTACTGAAAGGAAAGTGGGTGTCAGTGGCTCATTTCTGTGTGTGCTGTAAAAAGCAGTTTACAATTAAGGTGCCCATATAATGAGTCACCTAAGCAAGGACATTTCTGAAAATGAAAGGTCAGGCTTTAACCAAGATAATCCCAGGACATGTGGGATGCCCGCTCACCTGGGGGAAGATGCTTTTGCTCCCATGGACACAGTAAATCTGAACTCTGAGATGTGGACCAGCATCTGGAAAGACTGTGGCTGCAGAAGTTTTATATGGGTCAGATCTTCCCCTGTCCTGCTTTGATAACCCATCCATGGAGAAACCACATAACCTATCAGGAGAGTTATTTGAAACCAAATCTTTCTCTACTCATGTTTTAGTAGTTAACCAAGGCTTTCTAAGACCATCCTCTGGATGAATTATATTTTAAAGTCTATCACCTCTGTATGTACTCTGTAAGATTTACACTCTATTTATCAGCATCCCAGTGTCCCTTAAAACTGGTGAACAACCATAGTCATGTTTAGCCTTCCATGCCTTACCTTGCCCTAGGTAAGCAGAGAAGGTGGGTTAGTTTCCATCTCATCAGTATAAAGATGCGGAGCGCACTTGGAGATGGAGAGGCAGGAAGCTGGGGAAGGGAAAGAGAAGGAAAAGGGACGGGCTGTGGTGTGTGCACACTCCAGCACCCACAGCGAAGGTTTATTATGTGCTGCAGACACGTAGTACAGCAATAAAAAGTAATGTCTGAGGTTTCAGGCTCACAGAGGTCCCAGCTCTTCTTAGTAAGTGTGACTTCCAAATGCCATCTCTGCCTTGAAGACCCCTGGTCTGCAGCTGTAGTCTTTTCTAAAATTAATTTTATTGGTACATCTGAGGTGCACAATGTAATGGCATTCACTGTTGGGAATCTGCACCTTTACATGGTCCATCTTGGTTCTTATTTTTTCCCCATTCCCCAGCCCTCCCTTCAACCCCTCCCTCCTTGTCCACAAAAATTTTGTTTCCACTTTTTTTCATTTTCTCATATTAATCCCCCTCCCTTCTTTCCTTTCCCCTATCCTGCCCATCTCCCCTTTCCCTTTGTCCCTTTTCAAAAAAACAAATAAAACAAAGCATTAGATTCGTTTTCTGGGCCCATTACCCATTGAGTCTAACTGGTGCTCTCACTGTGAATGTTCCTGTATAGTTCACTTTCAAAAGGCAGAGACCACCTATAAGTCAGTCACAGTAACACACCACACTCATTTAAGTGGCCTACCGGGGTTTTAATTAATATGGGCTGTTGTAGTGATAAGTCATAAGTGGATACAGTTGTGAGGTACCAAGTGATGTTTTGATACCTGTAATTAACGTTGAATGACTAAATCGATCTAACTTACATAGCAGCATTTTGATTCCTTACCAGTTTCTGTGATGGTACGTTTCAGATTTACTTAGTTACTTTGAAATATGAAATTTATTACTGATGCTAGTCACCCTGCCATGTGATCGATCCTAAATTCATTCCTCCTGTCTCTCTAATACTCTGTTCCATTTGATCAACAACTCCCATTTCTTTCCTTCCTACCTGCAGCCTGTGGTCACATCACTCTCCTCTGCTCCTTTGAATTCAGGTAAATTGAGGTCATGTGGGGTTTGCCTTTCTGTGCCTGACTTCCGTACCTGTTCAGTGAGCACACCTTGGCATGCAGGTGCATTATTACGGGGGATCGCTTCAGTCGCCTTGAGAGGAGACTTCTAACTTAGAGGTCTCCTTAGAGAGAAGTTTCCGCAGAGCTAGAATCTGCAGACTCCAGTATGGAACAGAAGATTACATCTGATGGGAAGAGCTGCCAACATTGAAGCTATCCCTGCATCTCCAATTCGCTAAAACTCATAATGTGAAGACTCCCATGCTGAAGGATGGCTCGGGCCCTCAATGGGAGCTTAAAAGAGGTGCACAAACCCAGGGAAGAGGGCAGAAGTAAGAGCGCGGAATCGGAAGCCGTCTTGGCGGTGCCTCCTCACGTGGGGATGAGATTTCTCACTGCAAGAAGAAACTAAGACCTCCGGGTGGTGACTTACCAGAGATAAGGGGAGATAGAGTGGCCAGGAGGCACAGGCAGCTTCCTACAGACATGAACACGTACGATTGGTGGCTGTTTTTCATTTCGGACATTTAAAGCTCCGTAGTATGAATACAACTAACGTAGCTCGTCTCACAGGCCTTTACCCAGAGGTGTTGCATTTACAGTAGCTCCTGAGATCGTTCCATCGCTCGATCTACACCCCTGCTTCTACCAAGCGGAACTCTGACCCCCTAACAATACTGAAAGTGGGGACAGAAGACAAAAGGAACACTTTCAGCGAAGACAAGATAGATGTAAGCTTTTCTCCCTGAGAATTCTCTGTTTCCTCACACAGTCTTTCAGATGGTGGGAAGACTGTGATCTTTTGGGCTTCCAAGCAGTATAGTGCAGACAACTTGAATATTCAAGACACAGGTAAACTATACTGTTGCCGAAACTTGATATACTGGATGGCAGAAAAGATACATTATTCACCTCTATTTTACCCTTCTTGAAATATATTGTGACTAACTCCAAAGTCTGATGGAGTTTTTTTTCTGTAAAGAATAACCCTAATACAATTATTGGGAACAAAAACAGAATAGGAATCATGATGTAATGTCTGACCACTCAAAATTATTCTGCTTGAAGGGACTGGGCACCGAGACTGTGGGAAGGGAATATTCAGAAGCTTCTCTCTAAATTTGCCAGCTTGCAAACTTACTTTTAGGCCTTCATATATTGCTGTGATTTTCCACCTCCTTTGGATGCCAGTGGAACTCAGTGCTTTTCTGTAAAATCCTTAGAGTCAAAGCTCCTGTCTTATATATAAGGACTGAAGTTCATGTCAGAAATGTACAGAATCATGATAAGCTGAAGCCTAATATCTCTTATAAGATATTAATATCTTATATTATCTCTCATAAGCCTAATGTCTCTAATAATATCTAATATCTAGTGTCTCTTATAAACCTAATGGCTCTTATAAGATAATATCTCTTATAAAGATTTATTTCCAGAGACCTAAGGCAAGCAGATTTGTGAAATGCTAGAGCCATGTACTCACTGCTGAATTATGAACACATCGGTAATTTAGAGTGGGGTCTGCAGTGACGGTCACAGAAGCAGCATGGACTTTGGCAAAGGAGGATGAAGGAGGAAAAGGTTCCAGGTGTAGTGCAGAACAGCATTTCCTTTTCTTTTGAATCAAATCGGTGCTATTTTTTCAGACAAGTTATCCTCATTATTCACAGAAAACCATGTCCCGAGGATCAGTACATTAGTGATTGCCTCTTATAAAATGCTTCAGAGATATCACAACACCAAGGACGGAAAACCGAAACTCACCACAGAACACCCAAACGCTTGAGGATTAAGAGAAAAGTTGTGTGTTATTAAATATGTAAGTGTTCATTCAGTCCTTTGGTTTATGAAATATGTTTTTCATGACATCAGCAGGCCAGGTGAAGCCGAACCCTCTTCCTTAACAGTTATTCTAAAGCTGTGCTCACACGGACAACTTTCTGCCTTGTGTGCCCTGAACTGCTACAGAGCTCATGATCTTCCTAGCGGTGAGGGAGACGAACCCTCTGAATCTGGAAGGACAAATTAGACGCATGATCTCAAATCTGCCCTCTACTTATTGTGTCTGAAATGTTCTCCCTTCGTGGGCTGGGCTCCCTGTCTCCCAACTTCAGCATGACCTCAGGAATCAGATCCTCCACGGGCCGGCCCGACTGTCCCAGCCTGGCACAGATGACTCGTCTTGGGGTTCCTACTCCATCTCCAAATTCTATTATCATGGGCCTCACCTGTCTGAATGTTAAACTTGGATGGTAACTTCCGTGTCCTCAGAGATATGCAGGTCTGTGTTCACCGTATACATAATACGCACCCAATTAATACAAAATTTAAAAATAAATAAAAATATCAATTGAGACAATCTCATGGTCTCCTGCGATAGTGCTGGCAGAATCACATTAAAACAGGCGGAATCCATGCCTCAGCACCCAGAGAATCCCTTCTGGTTGCACATGACGACTTAGTGTGATGGGAAAGACAGAGATGCTCAGGGTTAGGAAGCCACTGGCACGGAAAGCTCCTTTGTGCACCTAAGTACCCATCCTTTCCTCAATCTTTCCCCGTCTTCGAACAAAAGGGCAGAAAGATTTGCCCTTTGCTACTTTTCCATTCGCTTGCTTGCTCGCCCTGCGGTAGGTGATGTTTCAGGCACTGTCACCGTAACACCACCGGGCTGAGGGAGAGAAAGAAGACAGATGTAAGTGGTAAAACCTAAATTATTAACACCAGCGACTTTCCCGGGCTCCGGGAACCCAGACCAGGATCTCAGGCACCGATTCTGGCTGGTTGGGAAGTGGATATTTTCCTCCAAAGCTAGCAGTTCAATATAAAGAAAGATCAAAGCAAATAAATAGCAATTAGGCCCACAATGCAAACTCTACACAAAACATATACAAATTACAGTGAAAATCCAGAGCAGGTAGCAATTAACCCTATGGGAAATTTACCCAGAAGGGATAATAACTTCTTGAATTGCAAGAAAGTGCCTTCCTACATGAGTTTTGCCTTTCACCCCACAGTCTGACCTTTTCTTAAAGCCTTTCCTCCCTACCTCTCACTGCTCCCCTTTCTCCACTTCCACTGTCTTCGCCTTAGGACCCTCCTTCCTTACCGCCTAGCACAGCGCTTGCACGCCAGCATTATTTCTTTGTGCCATACATCCAGTCATGGCCTAGAGTTCAGGGCTGCCTACTGCCCCCACAGCCTCAGGTGCTCAGAGGCAGTGCTTTGGCAAAGTGACTGGACTATGGAGATGTCATGGATGACTTGCTGTCAGGAGGCAGAGCCCCACCTTGGATGCTCCCATCTTGGCTGATGGCTTCTCCTTGGACTGAGCACCTGGTCCTTCACCAGGCCCTCTGCCATCCTGTTTTGGGCCTGGAGCCAGGTGACCATGGACTGAAAGTGTGAACCCAAATACACCTCTTCCCTTTGGAGCTGTGGGTGTCCAGCATCGTGTCCACTGACAGCAAGGTGACTAACCCAATGCAACCACCAGTACTGTTTTGATCAGAGAGGCAGAAATTCTCTCTATCCCATTAGTATGAAATAGAGACTTTTGGTATATGTTTAATACATTCTCACTAGGCTCCTCTCCTTTGCTGCTAAATATCTATTTCTGATCCCTTCATTCATCCACTTAATAAGTTATCAGCCACTTAGTAATATGTATTTAATAGTTGGCCTCTATTCACGGAATACATGTCATAACCAGAATTTAGGTCTCCAGCCCCTCCCCTGTCCCTCCCTGTCCCTCCCCTCTCCCCACTTCCTCCCCTCCCTGTACCCTCCCCCCTCTCCACTGCCCACACAGGTGGCAGCCATACCCATGTGTTCCCTGAGTCTTTCTTGGCTGGCTCAAAGCAGGTGGGTGTGTGAAATACGATGAGCCAGAAGATTCATTCCTTTATTTTCTCCTAACTGCTGCAGCCTTCATAAAATCCAGCCCTATAGGTTATTGATTTTCACAAAAAGAAGAAAAACGAGTAGGAGTGGAGAATTATGATGTTATGTCCTAAATGAATTTTTCACAGAAAAAGAAGATGAACAAAACAACAACCACTATTCTGTGTCCTGGGCAGTCGGTCAGAAACGAGGTCTTGGGAGTGGAATGGGCAAGGCAGGATGTGTCTGTCCCCAGGGAGAGCAGGCATTGATCTCAGGGGCGATTGCCCCGGCCGCCTCTGAAGCCGAGAATTAGGTTCAATATGTTAGTGCTAACATTTAAGTCCTTCCAAATCTCCAGGGCCTGACTTCTCTCTCTCTCCCTCTCCCTCATTGAGTTTAGGTGAAAACTGACTTAACCGTTTCCCTGCCAGTCTCTTTCTTACACAAAAGCCTGGCTCACAATAAATCCATGGACACTTCCATGAGATGTCTCACTTATTATTTTACTCACAATATGAAAACGAAGGCAAGCAAAGCCAATCTGTAGTCCTGTAAGAATTTGCTTTCCAGCTAGGACGGCAACGAAAGACTCAGTCTTCATCTCTGTAGTCATCTGAGACACTTTTGTGGTGAACTGTTGCTGAGACAAGAGGTGCACCAGGATGGTGAGAGGTTTTCAAAATGACACCTTTGGATGCAGCTTCAGAGTTGCAATTAGAGTGGGCCCTGGGACTCTGTTTTTAAACAACAGAAGCCATTCTGAAAGCTTCCATCAGCAGCCAGGAAAGACTCAGTCTTCATCTCTGTAGTCATCTGAGACACTTTTGTGGTGAACTGTTGCTGAGACAAGAGGTGCACCAGGATGGTGAGAGGTTTTCAAAATGACACCTTTGGATGCAGCTTCAGAGTTGCAATTAGAGTGGGCCCTGGGACTCTGTTTTTAAACAACAGAAGCCATTCTGAAAGCTTCCATCAGCAGCCAGGTACAATATAAAATGACAGGGAAAAGGTAGGGCAGTGGCAGGCACAAAATTCAGGGTAGCACACTGTCACGGATCAAAAATTTAAAGCTGACCTGCTAATTTCCGTGAATCTAGCCCCACAGAGATTGCACGATAAGAGAAAAGGTGCAACTGCAGACTTCTAGCAGCTTAGAAATCCTACCCTAAAGGTGTAGCTAATAATCTATTGATTAGCATTATGAGATCCGGGGTCAGGGAAGGAGCAAGCAAGAGGTGGGAAATATTCTTGTGGAGAAACAGTTCAACAGCTCTCTGCAGAGGAGGCGGGAGGCTAAAGGAGAAAGCATGCCTACCAGCTATTTTGATCCTCTAAAATGCAACCTGTTCCCTTAGAAGGAGTCCAATGAGGAAGTTAACTGAACATAGAGATTCTGATAGCTGAAGAACTTTGATTTGAGCCACACTAAGCTTCTGAATACTGAAAACTAGGGTAATCCTTGCCCATAAGGCAAGAGGCAAATTCGGTTTGGCCTGCAGATATTTGACACAACAAGGTCACGGGGAGCCAGATAAAGAGCCTCACGTTGTTCCCCTTCAGCCTTCTGCTCGAGATGTGGCAGGGGTAGCCACTATCCTGGGGAGTAGAAGGGGAATTTACTCATTTATCCGCAAGTCTATTCAGGCACTATTAACTGACTATGGAGTATGAGCAGGCGCTATTCTAGGATGCGGGTATATAGTTGGTCCCACTGCAGACAAGGTCCCAGGTTTCATAGACCCTGCATTCCAAGAGAGGAAAGACACAGCACAAGAAACAAACAGGACCAAGTACTTTCAGAGTCAGAATGACCTGGTTTCAAATCTCAGCCCTATCCCTTGCCTCTGTTTCCGTCCTTAATCTCACTGTGACTTTTCTTCTCTGTAAAACTGAGAATGCTAACTGTGATGAAGATAAGAGATTGTTGAATGCAAAATTGGAATCACAAAGGATCCGGGTGAAAGACAGGGAAGAAAATTCCAAACACATTAGAAATATTTATTCTTAAAACAGAAAGATGTTTTATACACACACATGCAGAAACACGCACACACATAGATCCATGTTCGTACATATGCTTTTGTAGATACATATATGTGCATCAATGGAGCCATATTTATGCACATGTAAATACATAGACATATGTAAATGGACAGGCATATACATAAATGTGTACACATGTGCATGTGTGTCTGTGTATGTCTCACGCAGAGAAAAATTATAATATTGGTAAAACATAGATGAGTTAAATTGGCAAGTCTGGGCTATAAGAAATGGGAGTCTTAATATTTTTTATTTTTCTGTAACTAGGCAGATGACAGGGCAAGAGTGAAGGCATTATAAAGGAGTGGTGGTATTTAGAAAGGAAGGAGGTGATACAGAAGTATTCAGAGTAGATGTGACCAGTGAAAGCCTCTGGCTGGCTCAGAACCTTGACTTCGTGGAGACTAAGACAATAATTTGTTGCAGAATTGTATATAAACAAAGATTCCATTTCTATATCCTAAGAAGTGCCCTGGTCACAGAAGTGAGAACTCACATGGGCGTGACTAGGGACTCTGTAGGAAGCCAGGTCACAACCATGGATCTGCTCAAGTGACTTAAAACCTCAGGAGAGTTTGCAGTTATGGAAATCAGAAAGACACTCTGCGCGCCCCGGAAAGTCTCCCCACCGGAACTTGCATTTCGCCCCCACATTCCTCCTAGACACACACAGGAACCTTGCTCTCTTCTGGCCGTTCTACTGTTATATGTTTAGGGGTGAGGGGAGCACTCCTAGCCTATATTGTTTTTCTAAATAAGTCAAATTAATTAATTACTCTTATAATAATGGAGTTTGATTGGCCTGAAAGCTTTTCTTCTTTTCTTTCTCTTTCCCGCCCTTCATTCATTCCTTTTCATTTGCCTCTCTTCATTATCATTATTATTTTTTGTGGTATTGAGAGTTGAACCCAGGAAGCATTGAGCTACAATCCCAGATATTCTTGTTTTCATTTTGAGACAGGGTCTTGCTAATGTGTTCAGGCTGGCCTTAAGCTTATGACCCTTGGGTCTCAGCTTCTCAAGCAAAGCAGTGAAGATTAGAGGCATATACTGCCACACCCAGCTCTTTGCTTTTAAAGAAGTATTTTTGAATATCTGAATTGTATTTATTGTACATGTATTATTTTTTACTTAGGAGCAAGATCTAGAAGAATGCCTCCCCCACTCCATTTTCCAAAGCACTAGGGTAGCATAGACATATTTTTCTTGAGCTATAAGGACAATACAACTCCATCAAGCCCCACAGAAGGACTCCCAGACCTACATTATTGGTAATTAGACAGAATGGTAATAAATCTTTCAGCAATGTCATAATGTCCTAATATCTTTGGAAATCCTAATGTTGGAGACAAGGATAAAACCAGTGGAGAGCAAGGACTGTGTTCATTGGTGCAGCACGAGATTGATTAACTAGTTAATACTAGCAAGCACTTTGTGACGTGTTCAAATGCGCCAAGGTCTGGGAAAGTTCTTACTCTTAAGTAGCTCACAGTGGAGTTGAGGTACAGGAGCGACTTGGTAAGATCACAAGTGCATGGAAAGGCACAGGCAGAAGCACGGTCTAGGTCTAGACTCCAGCCAAGCTTCCTCTGATGTTTGTGTAGCACACCATCCTCTCCAGAGCACGGTGCTTGTCCCACAAATGAATGGAGCATCCAAGCCAACACATCCTGCTGCCTCCCCGCTGTGCTGCACAGCATCGCCCAGGGTTAAAATACTTGTCTCCTTTCTGCTTATTGCTTTTACAAATGCGATTTAGCCTGAACAAGATTTTAAAAAAAATTTTCCTCCAAAATACAGTAATGCAAGATCCTGTATAATTTGATCTCGAATAATAGTTCAGAGCTTTTCACCATAGCATCAGAAGGGCTTTTTCCATCCAGGGCTTCAGTATAAGTTGGTTGGTTCCCAGATGTATTAGTTTCTGAGTCATCACTATTTCCCTTATTTATAAACCTCCCTTCTTTCATTAATTTTCAGGTCTTAATGTAATGAATAATCCATGTGGTTATCACTAGTGAGGCACAGGAATGTAATTGGGAATAATAAGTGCTATGCATGTTGATGGAGAGGTGAACTGGCTCTACAGAATTCTAGGCACCAAACATGGCCTGATCCCTTCAACACAGCCATCCCCTTGGGCATTCACAAAAGAAAGAGCCAAATCCAGAGATACCTGTTCACTGCAATTTCAGGAGGTCTTCCTATGGATGCTGGCTTTCTTAGAGAGCAGTGCTAGTTGGTGAAGAATTACCTTAAAATTCCAGGAAAGAGATATCTGTTTGAAAATGTGTGCCCCAGGAAATGGTTCATAATTGTGTGTGTCATCAGCAGAGACCCAACTCACAACTGGATTCTTCCCAGGCTCATCTCTTAATAACACACATGGTTAGCATGGCCACATCTCATATTGTGGGATTTGGCTACAAAAAGACACCTAAGACTATAGCTTTGTTTTTTTTTTTTTTAAATTTAGTTTTGTTTTTTTGAACTTCAATAGAAACCCTGCCTTCTTGGTCTCTGTCCTCTCATAAATGGCTACAAAAAGACACCTAAGACTATAGCTTTGTTTTTTTTTTTTTAATTTAGTTTTGTTTTTTTGAACTTCAATAGAAACCCTGCCTTCTTGGTCTCTGTCCTCTCATAACTGTGTCTCTGTATCCACCAGGCCTCCTTACACACTCAAAGTGTAAGGGAGTCCTGAGTGTAAGTAGAAGGTGAACTCTGCACACTATCTCTGGAAAGTAGCTGTTCGCTTTAGGTCTAAAATGCTCCCCAAAGTCTCATGTGTTGAACTAGAGCCTGATCATGAGAATCCATAGGGATTGTGATGTACAAGAGTATATTCTTGGTTTTAATTTTATTCCTTATTAGCCCATGTTTGGAGTATGTACTGATTGCTTTCCTCCTGGGAAATTGGTACAATTCCATAACACATCTCAAGACTTTTTAGTCCCTCAGCTCTGTTCTCCCCTCCCTCCATTTCTTTGTCCCCTTCCCACCTGAAAAGGATCTTTCTCCCCATTTCCTACTAGCCATCTTTTATTGTGTTTTTTATTTATGCATTGGGTTTCACATGTAAGAGAAACCATCCAATGTTTAAACCTAAGTGAGTCTAACCTATTTCACTTATCATTATGGTCTCAAAGCAGTTTCCATTTTCCCACAAATGACTCACCATTTCATTCTTTATGGCACAGTAGTATTCCACTGTATATAAATACCACATTTTGTTTTTTCTTTCTTTCTTTCTTTTCTTTTCTTTTTTTTTTTTTTTTAGATCACAAACAGACCTTTATTAGCCTGGCCAGACGGCATTCCCAGAGCCAAGTAGCTCAGAGAGGCAACTGCTCAGGGGCTGAGGTCCTTTTTATAGGGTTTTTCTAAACAAAAAGTCAGGGCATTCACAGAACTACAGGAGGACAAGATTCCAAACACACTGCCTATCTTATGCAGGAAATGTTCTATGGTCACCTTTTGTCATGCCATTTGCCCCTGGGTGGGCTGTTAACCAAGTTAGCAATTAGCCTATGAAGAAGCACAGTCTCTAGCCTACTAGCATGGAGTCTCTTTAGCTCATTCAGGTCTCACATTCCCCACTGATTTTATGTAGAATCAAATACTTCATTCATCATTTTACTTAAATTTTTAGCTAAGGGGTCATAGCAATTCTTAAAGGCATCTTTTAGACAGATAAGTTGGGGATTAGGATTCCCACAGCACACAAAGGTGACATATTTTTATCATCTGTAGGCTCATAAACGCTAATTTAGAAGCATAATAGCTCATAACAGTTTGACACAATATAAGAGTCCATATCTTGATTGGAGTCCTCATTCCTCAGCCTTGCGTAGACTCACCAGCTTCTGGTGTGGTGAGAGCGGAGCTTTGAGTGTGTTGTCTCCTGGAGTCAGAATCTGTGGAATTCTGTTTTACTCTAGAGTGGTGGTTTATCTGTTATTGGCCATATAAGCTGCTTCCATGATTAGGATATGGTGAACTGCTGTAAATATGGGTAGGCATGTAGCTGGGATGATACTGGTGGTTTTAGTTTTGGGGGGAATCTCCATACTGATTTCCCCAATGGTTATACTACTTACAGTCGCACAGCTTCTCCAGCAGTTGAGTGAAGATAGTCACTCTGGAGTGAGACGGAATCTCTGTCTTGTGTTGCCTCGCATTTTTCTAGTGCTCAGCAGTGTTGAGCACACATTGGTGAGCCCTTGTCCTTCTTTATCTGAGAAGTGTCCACTCAATTCACTTGCCCATTTTTAAAATTTTCTTTAAATGTGTGGGGCCTTTTTTTTTTTTAGCTCTTTGTAAATTCTGCATATTTCCTCTGAGGAGTAGATCGCAAAAAATTTGCCCACTCTGCAGGCTCTTCTTCACTTTGCTGTTGGTTTCTTTTGTTGTGCAGAAGTTTTAAATTTGCTACGATCCTGTATGTTGAGTCTCGGAATTATTTTATGTGCAGCTGAGGTTCTGTTCAGAAGCCCCTTGCCTGTATCTATGGCTTCAAGAGTTTTACATATTTTATGTTCCAGTAGATTGTTCCCATTTTAATGTTTAGGTATTCGATACTCTCTGATTTTAGTTTAGTGCATTGTGAGACATTTTTATTATGTTTTTGTTTACTATTTTTATTTTGCCCTTATTTCTCTGGGTAAAGTTTCAAGAACAACAATGAACAGGATTGGTGACAGCAGACATCTCTGTCTTGTTCTTGGTTTTAGAGGAAAAGCTTTCTACTTACCCTCATTTAATATGATGTTGGCAGTATGTTTGTCACAAATGGCTTTTATTGGATTGAGATAAGGTCCTTCTATAATTACTTTCTTTAGAGTTTTTATTATGAATAGATGTTGGATTTTGTCAAAGGCTTTCCTGGGTCTATTGGGATGATCATGTGATTTTTGTCTTTGTTTTTGTGATGTGTTACTTTTATTGATTTGCATGTGCTCGAGGAACCCATGCATTCCTGGGATGAAGCCTCCTTGGTCATGATGTACAATCTTTGTGATGAAGTGTTGCAGTCCACTTGCCAGCCTCTGTTGAGGATTTCTACAGCTATGTATATTAAAGAGATTTTTCTGTAGTTCTGTTTTCTCGTTGGATTCTTGTTTGGTTTTAGAGTCAGGTGGATGCTAGTTTCCAGGAATAACTTTAGGGTACTCTTGGCCTTTTACTTTCATTGAAGAGTTTGAGGAGTATTAGGTATTAAATCTTTCCTGAAATTTTTACAGGATTCAGCAGTGAATCCATGGAGTCCTGGAATTTTCTTTGTAGGTTTTTTAAAATTACTGCTCCAGTTTCATTGCCTGTTGTTAGATTATTCAGGTTCAAATCTTACTGCTTTGTTTTGAGAATTCATATTTATCTAACCCTAACCCTAATCCTAAATTTATTGGAGTACAAGATTTTGAAGTAGTTGCTACTAATCTTCTGGGTTTCTGTAGTGTCTGTTGTGATTCTCCTTTTTCATTTCTAATTGTACTGATTTGGGTCTTTTCTTCCTTTTGGTAGGATTTGCTAAAGGTTTGTCTGTTTTGTTTATTCTTTCAAAGAATAAGCTCATTGTTTCCCTGATTTTTTTATACTGTTTATTGTTGATTTCACTAAGGGCTGCTCTGATCTTTATAATTTCTATCCTTGTACCAGTTTTATATTTCCATAGTATTTGCTTTTCTAGAATCTTTAGGAGCATCAGTGAATTGTTTATTTGTGCTTGCTCTATATTTTCTGGCATGGGCATTCACAGCATTAAAATCCCCTTTTAGGATTGCTTTCATTGTGTCCTATAAATTCTGGTACATTATATGGATATTGTTGTTTGACTCTAAGGACTAATTTCTTCCTTCATTTCTTCCACAACCCATTGGTTACTCAAGAATAGATTGTTTAATTTCCATGCATTTGAATAATTTTTGTGATTTCTTTTGTCATTGATTTCTATTTTTACTGAGCTGTGATATGACAATATGCATGGAACAATTGCATATCTTTTGAATTTTCTTAAATATATTTTGCTGGTTAGTATGAAGCCAATTGAAGTTCCATATGCTGCTGCAAAGAATATGACTGGTTAGCTTCATTGTCTCTTTCTATGATATCCTTAATAATTTCTTTTCAGCCCTGGTTTGATGGCCATGAATTTCTTAAGCTGTGTTTTTCCAGGAAAAGACCTTATGTCTCCATCAAGGTTGAAGATAGTTTTGTAAGATATATCAGTCTGGGATGGAAAGTGTTTTATTTTAGGGCTTGAAACACTTTACTCTGTAGGCTCCTCTGGCCTTTATAGTTGATATCTGTTGTAATTATAATGGGTTTGCTTTTATAAGCAATTTGTTGCTTTTCTGCAACAACTTTTAAGAATTTTCCCATTATTTGACTTTGGAGATTTTGACTGTGATATGTATGGGCAGATTCTTTTCTGATTGTGGTCACTTAACATTGTATATATGTCACTTATCTGTATGTTAAATGCTTCCCCTATATTTGGAAAGTATTCTGCTATTATTTCTGTGAATGAATTTCCTCCTGTTTTCTGATTTTAAAAAATTCTATTAATCTTGGATTAGTCTTCTTTGTCTCATCTAGCAGCAACTTTTTCAGGCTCTCTTATTGTTGTGATGACTTTTCATAATGGCAATAGAAGATGATGGCCCTATCCTCTAGTTCTGAAGCTCTGTCCTGACATTGTTCACCTCTGCTGCCCATCCTGCCAACAGAATCTTTAATCTCTTGAGTTTCTGGTTAGTATCTTTTTATGGACTCTAATTTCTTGCTAAAGTTTTCATCCACATTTTCTATCACTTTTAGCTTAGCTAGCTTTTTATTAGTGTCATCTATGAACTCACTATTATTTAAGTCTATTATCTGTTAAGCCAAATCTTTTTTGAGCTTATTGATGTTTTGTTTTTAATCTCCTCTGTTATCCTTTTGAATAATTTAACTGTGTGATGTTCCATTTCCTCCTTCTTGATGTACTATTCATCAGCTTTGGGAATATTAGGAGTTTTTTTTTAAAGCATTATCTTATGCTTATCTTCTCATGTTTCTGTTGTGTTTTTATTTTGTCCTAAGGTTTGTGAGTTGATTATATCCAAAGACTTTACTGCTAGTCTGGAGACCTCTTTAGGCCGGGTCTGCTTTTCAGTGACGCATTCTGTGCATAGCTAACTGTTAGTCTTTGATTCTTTTCCATTTATTTGGGAGGAAAGTTGGCAGTGCATTTGCACCAGAACCCAATTATCTGGGAATGGGTTATAGTATAGCTTATGACACAAAGATGATCAGACACTGGCATCCAGAAAAAGTCAATTGATAGAAACAATTATGCCATATTGGCAATATCAATAAAATTAATGAAAGTAGCACTGAAGAAAAATTGGATATGGACATACTAAATACCAGTGATATACCACCCTTAACCATAGAACACAGATCTATAATTGTAGTATAAACACCAAGAAAAACTAAATGTTAATACAGAGTAAATGTCTAATAAATGCAACAACTGTAGCTCCACTAACAGTAGAGCAATATTCAGCAGTAATAGCATAGAATCAACAATTTCATGATTCATAAAGCTTATTGGTTATGCTAGTAAAATGAAGGGAGTGAGAACTGAAGAATCCATGAAGTATAATTTGAAAAATTAATCAAGGGAAGATACGAGGAGGGAAAAGTGAGATGAAGGATCTCATTGAGGAATAAGTAGAAGTAAGTAGTATTTAATAAAAGTAATTAAAAAGAACAAAGTAAAAGGACAAAACAGAAAGCATGATAAGGGAAAAAAGAAAAATAAAGGGAAAAAGAAATAAAAGGAGAAAAGAAAATACAAAAGGTAAATTAAAAAAAAAAAAAAAAAAAAAACC
>NW_022900914.1:4330101-4374997 GCF_012274545.1 Fukomys damarensis | reverse complement strand
AACCCTCAACTTCCAAAGACTCAATGAAGGAAACAGAAAGAAGATAAAGTCCAGAAGCAAAACTCCTCTACCTTTCTGAATGAGTGACATCATTCCAGGACCTGCTGTCTTAGGATCTAGCAAGTCACAATGTTCTTCCCTCCTTTATGGCCTGGGGATTTGTAAGGAGCACCCTCTGCTCCAGATGTCCGCCTGGCAGTACACCCTGGACTGTGGCAACTGTCCGAGCTGAGGCATGTCCTTGCTCACGTGGAGGTGCGGAATGCAATTGGGCACTGCTTTTGGCTGGATATAGATAATAGGCCAGGGGCTCAAGAAGATTCATGGACTTAATGCCAGTGATTGCAGATCCAGTCACTCATGAAAGCCATATTTGCCAGGCCTGGATTCTCAACTTGGAGGCCAGGATGCTTGCCCTTCCCAGTGAGCTTAAACTGCTCAACAGATCTATGTTTAACTTCGCTCTCTTGGAGGCTGTCTCCATGGCTGTGTCTCACCAGTCACTGGGGGCGTGCAATACTGGAAACTTTGAGGTGAAGTTGTTCTGTATTTGTCTGTAGCTCAACTTAAATGAGTAACCCTTTCTGTAATTGATGCTTGGTTAAATACTGCCTGGCAAGATGGCTAGTGCTGCCTTGGGTTCCTTCTCCAACCTAGCCTTCCATAAAGGAGTCACTTTCAGAGTAAAGTCCCATGCTGCTCTTATATTTCGCAGCAGCTGTGGGCTCTTCGTGGGGCTAGTACTGCTGGCCATGTTCGTCATTTCTTTCTGGAGCTGCTGATTCTTCAGGGCTTCCTTTATCCACTGCACATTGCCCTCAACCTTGAGCTGGTTGGTTGCCAGCTCTGCTGCCTCACACCAGAAACGAAACACAGAGCAGGCTTGGAGTCGGTGCATGGCAGCAGCCAAGGTGTAGAATACAAGGGCACGGAGTTGGCTAGGGGTGAATGCTGCAGACTGGAAGGAAGATGGTATTCTTGTCCACAGCTTATCATTTCCTCTCTCTGCTTCCTAGCTGCTGTAGGGCAAGCTGCCTTCCTCTCCCACGCCCTGTGCCATGCCATTTCTGCCTTGGAGCCAACCAGCCCTGGGCTGAACAACATAAACCTCTGTGATCCAAAATAAACCTCTCCTCTAAGCTGTGGGTGCCAGCAATAGGAAAGCTGGCTAATCCAGAGAGGGAAACACTATGTATATTGAGATTTACTACATTAAGAGACAATTGTCTTATGTTAAGTGTTATGGATGCCTGTATGGGACAAACCAGTATCTGAATACTTAAGGAGATTTAAATTTTATGTTCAAAGTTCAAAGCAGAAGTTTCTCTCATGAACTCATTGAGAAGATGAGAGTGGCAAATAAAGTCTTTGATGTAGCTATAAGGTTTGGACCTCACCAGTTCAGAGGGAAACAAGATATTTAGAGAAAATGTGACAGTAACTGTTAGTCGTGTAAAAAAGGACACCCAAAGCAGGCATGGCTGCACAAACCTCACTACTGCGGGAGGCTGAGACAAGCCAGTCTGGACAGCATAGTAACGGACAGGGATGCTGTCTCCAAATAAAAACAGAAAAACAGAAGCACAGTGCAAAAATGCTGTGATTAGTGTTCAGTACCTCAGCAAAAAAAAAAGAAGACCTTGGAATTTTGATATGATAGCTTATGTTAGTAAGATTAGCAATGGCATAGGCTTAAGAGTCTGTGTCAGATGAAAGTTGCCTCATGTAGGAAGCTGCAAAACTAGAAAAAGGTTGAGGGATAGTAACTTCTGTGGGGAAAAGCTGAACTTAGATTTAGGAAAATGTTGGAACTGCTGACAGTTCTGGAGGATGTTTTGGAGAACAGTGTTTTAGAAGTTGATTAATGTGACAGAGGGATGGATTAACTAGTTTTTTTTAATGAAGTATATAAAAGCATTCTTATTGTAGAGCAGGGACACTACTAATACCGATAACAATAAAATTAATAATAACCATGATTGGCAGAGAGCAGATAGAGGAGGGGAGAATGCACACTGGAACTTCGCATCAATGCAGATATGATGGATGCAACAACCCTTGCCCTGGGCTCTAGGCAACAGGGAAAAGTCAACCAAGTGCCCAATGTGGACAAATTAGCAAGTCAGATAAAACCCCACGTAGCCCTGTTTTTCCCCAGCACAGCATTGATCCCCAGCCTTAGGCCTTGGGGTTCAGTAAGTGACAGAGCACAGATTTTATCCGAGAACTTATTAGAAATTCAGAACCACACATCCTGCCGCAGATGTTCCAAACAGGAGCCTGCATCTTCATAACCCTGCTCAGGATTCTGCATCTTTGGTTAATGAAGGGTATATTTTAAGGGCACTTAAAAGACTAGTGACAATTCTTCCTCAAAATCTTTCATCTTAAAAACTTCCATAATTCACTTACTTGCTCAAAAATATAAAAATCACTCAGAAGAGTTTCCCTGTAAATAAGCTATTGTTTTATGCTTTCACAGGGTTGACTTCTTGAGAATTTGATAAATGTCCATCACTTTGCTTTTCAGGAAATGCATATTAAGTGGATGTTGGTAATTATTTCACACAACTCACCTTTGCATTGGAAAAACATTTCTTTTACATCTATTGACTTTAAAAATCTTCATATTTTCATGAAAAATCAAGTGCTCATTTGTGAAATAGAATGAATAAAACCAAACTGTACAAACAAGACAAAATATGTCATTATATTTCTCAGAATTAAATTTCAATGAGATGACAACTTTGAGGTCCAGATTATTCTGACTTGTGATTTTGACACCAAGCAGATTCTGAAAACTCTGATTTACAAGGATAAAAATGTGCAAAGAGCATTAGAGTTCTCATAGTCTTCCTTACACACAAAAGCAACTTTCTTCAAGGGATAAGAGAAGCCTGTGTGTTATGTGCATGTACCGACTCCCCACGATGAATGGGATCATTATGTACCGACACAGGCGCTAGGAAAAACATACATTAAAAAAGAAAATTCTTTAAAACCGCTCAGGGTAAATTAATGATCCCCTAGTTTCTTTGCCCTCAAGTCCATGAGACAATCTTTAGCAGGTTCTGCACCATTAATGCTATCAGACTGAGAGAGTTTACCTCTGAATCTGCTTAATTATGAAATTACTTAACAGAAATCACCTTCAAAATTGGTTTTTCAGTATAGATGGCTTCTAACTGATGAGGAATTAAGAAAAAATTTTCTCTTGCCCGCAGACAATTGGAAGGTGTGTCTTCCAGTATGGGAAAGTTTAGAGGCAAAAGCCTTTTATTCTAGAATGGAAACAACTTGTCCGGAAAGAGGATGGCTGTTTTGCATTTTGTGCCCCTTCAACTTCTGTGCTCCTTACAGCGATTTCCAGGTTGCATACTGAAGATTTTGCTTTTTCACAGGGCCAGACATCTGTAACTCCTCCAGTCCAAAGACTTTGAGAAGTATTTATGCTCTGTCTTTATCTTTGACCTCTGTTCTCAGTCTCTGTCTTGAAAAAAGTGGAAAATATATTTAAAGTGTATTCAAGTACTTTAAGAATTTTCTCTGTATGTCAAATAACTTATGTACACTGATAATTTTCTTACTGTACTCTCATCTCTTGCTCTAATTTCTTGAAAACTATCTTAAGTGATGATTCAAGGTCTGAGGCTGATAAAGATAATGGTTTGCATGTTAAGAGACAAAGATTTGTTTAAATCAAATGACATAGATCCAGAAAGCAATGCAAAACAATAACTATTCCCTAAAGTACAAAGATCGTGTATGTTTTGTAACATCAATCGCTGCCTTTTCTGAAAATGTGTGGCCATTTGGGTGTCTTGGTTTGATTTAGCAGAATGTCCTTGATGGGAGAAATCTGTCACCACATGGTAATCATGTATGTTGTGTCACATATCGCTGCCTTTTCTGAAAATGTGTGGCCATTTGGGTGTCTTGGTTTGATTTAGCAGAATGTCCTTGATGGGAGAAATCTGTCACCACATGGTACCAACAGGAGTAAAGGGGTCGGGAGAGGCTGCTCTTGCCTTTGCTCAGAGATGGAGGCTTGCTCGAAACGATGAGCCCACTGTGTGTCCTGCTGTGTCTTCTCCAGTCCTCAGCTTCCATTCTCCACCTTGTGAAGGAAAGGAGAAGGAGGCTTCTCATGCTAGTATTTTGTGTGGTTCCTTTATCTTGTGTTTCAGTGATGTAAAACTGACTATGAGATCAGAAGAAATAAATTTTCTCAAGCTTACATAGAGCTTGACAGAAAGGAAATGGTAAAATACTAGAATGTACAGGAAAGACACGCTGCACTGCCTGGTCTTTACCATCTTGAGAAATCTAGGAAGACAAGGAAAGAGCTAAAGAAAGAAACAGAAAACTTTGCTCAGTTGAATTTTTCGGTATTCTTATAAACAGTAATGAGTAATATGACTTTATATTCAGCAAGTTTCCCTTGCCAAATAGATCTTTAATCTGAGGTTAGTTACAGTTAATCTCCAAAGATGTTCACTAAATAGAAAGTCATCCTGATTTATTGAATCTATGTCTTTTACTTTATTGAGTGGTCTTTGCATTATTAGCATGTGCTAGGTGGTGTGGTCTGTACAGGACACACATTATCTCATTTAATACTTAAAACAACCGTTAGCCTAGTTTCTATTATCCTCTGCATTTCACAAATAAATAAAATCAAGTTCAGAAAAGTTACATACCTTGCCGGCATAGCTAATACTTTTGTTCTGCGTTCACTTCACTGTCATGACTTATAACTGCTACATTCCACAGTCTTCCAAACAAAAATCTTTATGCCTGTGTTAGGGTAAAACTAGGAGCTAGGTAACTACTGGTACCAGAGAATCTTGAAGTTTCAATTAACACAATTTTCAAATATTGTGCATTTACTCTTAAATGTCTGGCATTCCTGATATTTTTTCATGCCAGTTAAGTGTTGTTTAAAACCAGATGACTCGGGCCGAAGTTGCTCATAAGAAGCAGCTGGGCTCTACTTCACTGCCTGGGATTTCAAGTATCTGTGCTGTGATTTCCAGGTTAGGGTCCACGCTGCCTGTTTTCCTTGTGCACAGCATTTTATTGCACGTGATTCCTTCTCCCAGCTGACAGCCACGGAGCCTTACACTGAACCTTACTTTCCACCACTTGGGAGATGAGTGACTTATTTGAGGTCTTCCAGGAAGCTTCCTCCTATAAGATTCATGCCTTTTAATATGTTAACCAGACTGCCCTAAACACCTTTCAACTACGCCACCCAGTTGTCCAGCTTCTCAGACTGAGATGATGTTTGTTAGGGGAAAAATGGTAAACTGTATCTGCCTCCTTGCTGCGTACTTCACCGACATTTAAAAGCAGCAGTTGTGCAAACCAGAATATTGCTATCTCACCTTTCAAAAGCAGGCCAGGCCCAGAGCTAGCGTGCACTCTCTATGACCAGTTCTTTGAATAATGCCCTATTACTCTTCAACAAGATGCAAATCAGATACTCTGATAGTCATTTCAGAGAACCATTCTGCTTATGCAGAGGGAAAAATTGCTTCCCTACTTCTAGCACAGATATTTCATTGAGGGGTCATGTCTTTTGTGAAATTGAGATTATCCAGGAAAAAAACCAAAACAAAACAACAAAACAAAAACCTGTGCTGTATTCAGGTACAAATCTGCCCAGTGAGGAGACCCAGGTAATACATTTTTTCTAGAGTACATATTTGAAACATTTATTTTTACTCCATATCATAGACTTTCCTTGAGGATGAAGGATTTTTTTTTTTATGTATTAAAAAGGTTTTCCTTTGAAAAACTCTACCACTTCATAATTTTTCATGATTGCCTCCAGAAGTCCCTCATGCCCCCTAGGGAAAATGCTACCAAGTTTAGCCGGCCTTGGAGTTTTCTGCACAGAGGCTCCCTTCATCCACAGGAGAACGAAGCCATCTGGAACACCGAGCCAGAGCCAGGCATTAAGTCTGCTTCCAAAAGACAACCATTATTCTGTAATTCTCTCTGCTAATTTTGTGTGGGAACAAAGCCTTTTGGCTTCTGATCGCTAATGAGCTTAGAACATTTCTCTCCATCCTGGTCCAAGGCAGGGATTTTTCTCCTTTTCCTCCCTGTTTCCTTCAGGTGAGCTAATCAGCTCTAAGTAACCTTGGGTGTGGAGTCCGAGTTCCCGCTCCCCGAGGCCCTCTTCAGGTCGGCCTCCTTTCTTTCCCGAGTCATTCCTGGCTCCTGTTCCTCTGTATTTGGCCTCCGGTGTGGATGCCCAATAGCTTTCCTGTTGGAAGCTGCTCTGTGAGAATTTCTGAACGTGGCTTTTTGTTGCACTTGGATTATTTGGTCATCGGCTGCCGAGTTAGTGCCGTCCAGTGGCACCAAAGAAGGGGGTGACGCTGGCCAGAAGTGCAGCTGGTTTAGTGCTCCTCAGCTAGAGGAGGCCTCCTATAAAGGAGGGGGCAGTGGGCCAAACTCTCTACCTGGAACACGATTCCCACCCAGGGCCTAAAGGAAGATTTCAAAATATTACAATTGTCTTTTCCTTTTTTGAGTCCACCCTTTCCATTTGCCTTACACTTTTGCATGGGAGATGTGCACCCATGGCTGTAATGCCAACCCTACATAGTCGGGACAGATAGATGGGTCACTAATGGGGAAATCGCTGTAGTCTGTTCATTGGCTGCTCTTCATGGAGATCTAATACAGCACAGCCCTGGACGAAGCCTTCCGATCCATTCTTGGGATTTCATTGAATCTGAGCCTTTGCGTTTTTTTTAACGAGTTGACAGTGTTCCTTGAATTTTGGTGTAACTGGAAGGATTGTATACACTTAAATATTAGCTTGATAGCAATGCATGTTTAGAAGACATTTGTCAGTTGGTCAATGACAAAGCTCATTAGAGCAACAGTTGAAGAAAAAAGGTCTACAAGAAGCTCACCTTTAAAACACAGGGTCAAAATTTTCAGCAGTTCCCATGTGTCAAAAAAATGAATATTATATTCTAGCAGTTTTTACTTCATCTTTAATTTGGAAAAATTCAAGACTGGTCTGGATCAGAGAATTACAAAGAATTACAATGGAATGTAGCAAACTATCAAAACTCAGTTTCATGACTGCAGATGGTTCTTAAATTAGAGGCTAAACATTTTTACTTGGTGAGACTCTGATTTCTTTTGAAATATCTTTCTGTCACTTAGAACCAAGTATCAATGCATTCCTTACTCATTTGCAGAACCATTTATTTCTAGTTCTTATTACAATTCATTGTATAAAAAGAAGTAAATATAGGAAAATATGGCTATGCTTTATGAACCTTTTAGCATCTACTTTGTGAATTAATTAATTAATGTATTTATGTTGGTACCGGAGATCAAATTGAGGACCTCACACTTGCTGGGCAGCCACAGCACCATAGAGACACAATGTTGTGAATTTAAAGTAGATTCTTACCCAGTTAATTTTATGAGATGGTCATTTATTTCACTGATGTTTCAAAAGATGTTTTAGGGCCTCTCAGGAAATCCATACTCATAAAAACGATAGTAGTACAGTGTAGCAATCTGGGAACAAATAGCACATAGAACTGAGAGAAGTAAAAGCAAACACATTTCTTTGATTTCCCCATGGACTCTTCTGGCCATGGTATTTAAGAGGAGCAACCCAGTAGAAAATGCTTTTCTTGCAAAACGCAAATGTCTAATACTAACATTTACCTGGACCTGGATTCACCTTTGCAGGCTGTAACTGTCTGATTTTATAAACTCAAAAGCTACCACACAAGTGCAAGCTGACGTCCTCCTACACCCTCTTCCCTTTCTGTCCCTATAGGTAGGCTGTGTCAAGGCCTTTTGCTGTGCAGAAACTAGCGCTCTAGTCACGTTGAGAATTATCCTCCCTAGTGCTGATATTTTGGATAAAACAGCAGAGTCCTTTGATAACATAAACAAGTCTTAGTTTTACCATCAGCAGTAGGTCATGAAAAAAACTGGGCTAAAATCTTTTCTGTGAATGAACCAAGCTGGGCTTCTTTGCTACTTTATTCCACATAATTTTGAGTGCCCTCCACACATCAGGAGCTTCTGACAGAGAAGGGATAAAATATGTTGGTAAAAATTCCACTGAATTTTGGAAACATGGTGCAAACACATAAATGGTTGCAGGCAAAAAAAGTGATGGAAGTGAAGAGAACAGAGGAAACACAACGAAACTGGATGTCAAATTGCACCGGGGCTAATTTTCTAATCATTCCCTAGAGAAAGCCATGGTCATTGAATCGGGTCCTTTGTTTATAGATAGTGAAGGCAGGGATGGTCAAAGAGGCAGAGAGAGGATGAGGAGAAAAGTCAAGCCCTAAAAGCCACTTGGCAGGTGAGCAGGGAATGGGATGTGGCCAAGCGCAGCGGTAGAGAGCAGGTGTCTTGGGTGGGGCTGGATGGGGAGGCTGTCATGCGGAGCTTGGAAGACCCCAGGGAGGATCACCCTGAAGGTAACTGAAAGGAAAGCACTTCAGTGAGGGGTGTGAGTGTCAGGTTTGTCTGATAGGCATCATTCTTCTGCAGTTATATGGGTGGTGGATGAAGACCTGAGGAGTTGTAAGGCAGAGATGGAGAGGGGAAATAGAGAGCTACTTAGGAAATAAAGCCAGGAGAAAAACAGTGATTGCTGAGAGCATAAAGGAAAAGGCCCACCAGAGTTGGAGCTCCTGTGTCTTGGTTGAAGACTGAACAGATTTCGGTGGTGTAAGAACAATGTGCTGGTCAGAGTTAAGACTTCTGTTTGTACTTGTATTTCTGCCCAAGTAACTGTAGCAGGTGAAACCCTCTGTTGAAAGGCACTTGGGCTAAGTCTACAAAGATAAATATCTGCCAGTAGACGGCACCAGGTAGAGCTCAGACCATAGACTCAGGCCAGGTGTGCTGGGGATGGACGTGTAACTGTCCTGGAGCTCGAGAACTCAGGAGTGCTGATATTAAATGGAAAACTACAGAAAAGCTACTGGTTTTTAGTCTGTGGGTAAGAAAATGGTTGTTTCTTTTGTATTTTCATGGACTTTCCTAATCAGCAAGACATGGGAAAAGGAGCGCCATAAGGAAACTGACCTTGTATGGTCAGTGAGCTCAGCCAGGTATGGTCCAGTCACAGCAATAGGAGACAAAGGGATAATGGGGCCCTACATGCAGGGCAGTGTGGCAGAAATCGGAGGCAGGGACAGGCAGAGCCAATGCCAGCCCGAGGAACCCGTGTTCATTTCTTTAGGGGTTAGAGAGAACCACTTTCTCCCTCACTGTCTCTCTGTGTGTTGTGTGTGTGGAATTTATTTTATAACATGCAGAGCATATTTCTGAGGGCCATTTGAATGTAAGCAGCTTTCTCCTGAAGTCCCCAGAGAACCAGGGATGGACCACATTTCCCTGCCAGGAGCACCAAACACTCCCCAGCCAAGACAATTGGATGTTGGGTTTGTGAGATACTTGAAAATTCTTTATCCAGCAGACTCAGAGGCAGCTGACACACTTTTGTAGACTGGCTTTTATTCTATTTGTTTTACTTGTGGAATAAGTAACGTGAAAATGAGGCTTTGCAAAAAGAAAAGTTGTTCTTCCAAAATAGTTCTTCATAAGAAGTAATATTTTTCCAGTTTTATTTTTCTGCAAAACATGTAGGTATTTTTATAAAGTCCTATACGTATTGTACACACAAGCTCTTTTTCCTACTTTCGAATTTACAGGTTGCAGAGCTGCTAGAATCACCATCTCCATAGTCTGCACACCTTGCAATCATGTATCTATGCTGTAATGCTCACAACTATCCTCTCCCTGATATTTTAGTTGCATATGTGGGCACTCTAATAGTTGCCTTTGTACATGTGTGCAGTTTCTCTTCCTTTTTGAATATATATTCACTGGAAATACAACATGAAGTGTAAATATAAGCCACATGCATCCATTACATTCATTTTTCTTTAATATTCTAATGTTAACAACCACGTTAAAAAGTAAAAGACATGTTAATACTTTGCTTGACCAAGTATATTGAAATTATTGTATTTCCACAGAGGACTATAATTAAAATTATTAGGCCAAGTTGAATACTCTCTTTTATTTTTTCTCCAAGATCTAGTAGGTATTTTACACTTACAGCACATCTCAATTTACAGCAGCTAGTATCGAGTGCTCGATGTGGCTTGTGGGGACTGTGTTGGACAGCAACATTTCGTTGTGGTTACTAAAGAGAAATCCATAGGAAAGGGATCGCTGGTTCAATAGTTAAACAAGTGCAAGGCCTTTTTCTCTGTGTAGTTACTCACATTTTCCAAGGAAGTCTATCAATTTAAGGTGCATTTCCCTTCTAGTCCACTAATTAATTCAATACTTATTGCATATTGATTCTGAGCCAAATGTTACAGAAAGTTTCCAGTAAGGGTTGAATTAGTTGCCTTGATTCAAAGTCAAGCATACGCACACTTTATATCATCAAAATAAGTAAATGAATTTATTAATTTTTAAAAGTTACATTTGTTAAATATAATCAGAATTGTTTAAACTTGTTTAAATTATTTGTATTGGGCCAGGGATTTGGCTCAGTGGTTCCGCCACCTGCCTCACAAGTGAAAGGACCCAAGTTCAACCCCCACTACCAAAAAAAAAAATTTTTTTTTTATTGAAAGCCATATTCTTAGTTTTCAGCGAATACACTATGACCATAATAAAAAGAGGTGCACGGAAGGAGGGGAAGACGGAGGAAGGAAGGGAGAGAAGAGGAGAGGAGAGGGGACAGGAGGGGAGAAGAGGGGAAGAGGAGACAGTGAAAGTGATTCTATGCAATTAGAAAGGCGCTGCTTGGCACGGCCAGTGGAGATCACTCCAGCCCCGGCCTCAGACAAAACACGCTTCCTGCGTCCCACAGGTGCCACCTCAGGAGGTGCCACTCGTCCAGGGAGATGCGTTCCGGCCTCCCGCCTCTGGGACCGTTCTGCGCTGCAGTGGCGAATCGCCAGTGCCATCGCGTCGGCTTCGGCTCGAATTTTCTCCTGTAATTGTTCACGTTCCTGCTGTACTTATGCCGTGAGGGCAACATCGACACACAGAAGCATTCGCAGTTTCTCTCCATCTTCCGGGAAGCGGCCTTCCTCATCAATTCTCCTCAGCAAATGCTCCAGGACAGTGGAAAATTCCTTGGGCGAGATCTAATACCACCCAAGGGAACTGCATTCATAATTGATTCGGTAAAAAGCTGTCAGACAGACATGGGTTTTCTCACCCATTTTTTGTAAACACCGCTAGCAGCCCTGCCTACGACAGCAGAAGCTGACAATCTCCTCCTCTGGCTAGAAAATTATGTGCAGCCAGGAGAAGCATGTGTACCTGATCCTGGGGTTATGCCATTGGAATGACCCAAAATTGAGTCATCAGAGGAGCTCTTAGTTTGCGTCTCCCTCACCGTGTATTTTTTAAAAATGGTTTTAAAAAGTACTTGATATACTGCTGAGCACACAGGCACAGATTGGGAAAGGAGCGGAAAAGAAGAATGTCAGAGGCTCTCCATCCACTCCTGAATCTGTCCCCTCTTAACTAGTCCTAGAAAGCATCAGGGAAAAAACATGACTTCATTTTATTCTTAGGTTATAAAATATGTCAGAGATCTATGCAGCAGATAATGCCCTGCAGGTTCTGCAATTAGCAGAATTTGGTAGAGCTAACAAGTTTAATTATGTTGGCTATCAGATGTGAGGTTTACGGCTATCTACATGGAATTAAACTTTATTCATACCTCATTTTATTCTTTAAAATTTATTCTTGCTTTTAGGGAATTACAAACAGACCTCAAATGCATTTTATTGCCTTTGCATATCTCCAAAGTCAGTTGAAATGATGGGTGTACCACAAAACTGTGAACAACTTAGTAAAATCAAGGCAGTTTTCACCTGCCTGGCTTCAGATTTTCAATGCTTAATTCTGTAACACACACACACACACACACACACACACACACACACACACAATCGTGCTTGAGTTTGAGCTCACCACTTATGTTTTTATCTAAAGAAACTAATTTAAACAGCCTAATTCTCCCCCTCCACCCCTGACAAATGGAGCCAGTGTTGTCTACCTCTCAAGGGTGTGGAGAAATTGAAGTAAGAGGCGTTGCAACTTGTTTAATTTGATTGAACTGCGTGCTTTGAGCGAGTTCTGAGTGGAGTATCTCATCAGCCACTGTGAGTAACTGCTTTGGAGTTTCCGTTCCAAAGTTCCTCTCCAGTAGAGTGAAGCTCACTATTGGTTTTTGTTACTGCAAAGCCTACCCTAAGCCTTTGAGGTGTCCATGCAGGACTGTGATTTTCCACTGCCACTCCAGCTTACTAATTTTAATTGGGTACTATTCTTAGTTTTTATAAATGATTTTTGTCTATCTCTACTGTGCATGTTCAAAAGTTTGCAGTAGAACCTAGAGTATGGGAAAAGCCAAGGCCCAAAGTGAGTGTTCCTTTTTCAGGGTTAACTCTGCCCACAGCCTCTCTGAAACAGATCTGTGAGCTTCCTGTCACAAAGGAAGAAGCGATACTCTTGACTTCACCTGGCAAGGAAGAGCTTTAGGCCCAGGTCAGAATAAGAGCCAGTTGTCTGGCTGAATTGGGAGACACACAGGCCCGGAGGCAGTGGATGAGAGTGGCAGGAGCACAGCTCTTGGAGCAGCAAGGACTCAGATCTACAGTGTGTACTCGTTGGCGGTGTGAGCTTGAGGAGGAAATTTAAGATGGCTGTGCCTCAGATTCCTTGCCTGTGACAGTTGGGATCTAGACAGCAAAATGATACACTCAAAAGGGGCAGCAAAGAGAATTGAAAAAGAAATATGTACAATGCTATGAGCAGCCCCACAGGAAGTTACTAAGGGGTAGTAAATAATTCTGACAATAAAACAGTGTCCCCAACTAGTCTAAAGGGGCCAAAGGAAAGAGTGGCTAATAGATTCTTTGGAGAGTTAGAGCTTTAGGAGTGAGGCAGCTATGGAAGTTGTGGGTTTTCAGAGAGAAAAGTATTCCTTGTCAAAACACAGCCCAGTGAAAAAGAGGCTGGTGAAGTAAAATGCTGATATTCTGTCCTCCCACCCTCCAATATACTGCTGCTCCATTCCACTCGCTGGACTCAGGGGTAAATCAGGGCGAGGAACACAGCCCAGGTGATCTGACTCCCACTCCAGAAGCAGGGTGTTGATTGGAGAAGTCTGGATGCAGAAGAATGTTCAGCACGGTGATGGTCCCTACCACACAGGGCATTTCATGGAAATTAAACAACTTCCAACCTACAAAGCGTGAGGAATTAGATCTTATATACAGTAAGTGTTATATACTGTCTTTTTTACGGAAATTATTTGCTATGTACTTTCATAATCATCATAGACATTGAGTTTTCAGACTTGAAGACATTTTGGGCTTCTGCAAGGACATGGTTTTCTCAATAGAATGATCAAGGCTATACATGATGGGTTTCAGAAACAAGCAGTCAGGTGACATAGCAGCATGCACTAGAAAACTCAAGGAGGAGTAAGGGTGCCTGTTAACTGGAATGTTTCATCCAGGCCTGAAATGCTCGGTTTTTCTTTGTTTAGCAGCAGGCACTAACAGATGAATGTACATTGGATGGAGATGCTTGGAATATGAATTGGCGAGAAAGGCAGAGTTTGTTAGCCTTAGGTCCTCAGTTTATAAAAAGGAGAGCAGAGTCCTAGTGGAGATTGGCGAAGTAAGATGGAGCTGGCTTTAGCAAGGGGTTGTAGAGCAAGCTCTCACGTGTCCTGACAAATCAGCTTCGAGTAAGCGTCAGCTTGTAGGAGACATGGGTGGGGCCTGCACTGATAGCTCCCCGGTTCCGGATCTCAGGTGTTGCTGTCTCGGGGACAGCAGAGATAGAAAGCTCACGCCTGGCTGGCATCATAAGCCCCCACATTGGTGCTAAGGAGAGGAAATGCCACAGGCTTTTGGCAGGCTGAGGAATATCCAGAACAAGGGAGCCAAGCAAAATCCGTATAAGAAACTTAGATTTAGCCAGGGCTTTGGGTAGAGGATAGTTTTAGAGGCAGAAAAGAGATGAGAAGGAAATCTACCATGGTGGTAAACTTGAGAGGTGGTGGGACCTGGAAGATACGTGCAATGAAGAATATATTTCCTTTATTTAAGAAATTTGGTAAGTACAGCAGAACCACTTGGGCAGAAGACGAAGTAGGTCTAAAAAACACAAACCTAGGAAAGGTAAGATTTTGGTCACAAGGCCAAGGATTATGTCACTCCCTACTTCCTATTTGCCTGAAGCTTGAGGTGTTGATTTCCATTTTGCCTTTCAGATATGGATACAGCCATATTATTTCTAAACTACCGCTATCTAAGTCGATGCCCCGCACAGCGAGATCTGTGCATGCTAACTGGCTCACATGTATTGCTTTCTTCTTTGGTGCTTGGAATTTATCGATCCCTCTCAACTTTCCATCCACTCTCTGATAGACAGAGAAGTCAATGTAACTATATTAGAATTGATCTTGTATTCGAAGAGCTGACCTCGAGCCCATACTAATGGATTGGGGATATAGAACCGAGACAGGACAGGAGCGCCTGTCGGTCCTGCATTGAGAAGGGCGTCACTGGAAGAGATGGGGTGCAAGGATGGGGTCTTGTAGCCGATCTGCTTAGTCAATGCACACGATGCTGAGGACCACGGAGTCAATGAGCACGGGTGAATGCTCATGCCTTCCTTCACCCTTTCCGGGAGCCGGAACTATCCTCATTAATAACTCGAAACAACAAAGCAGCGCCTTTCCGTGCCATTCTGTGGGGGATTTTCTCAGCTTTTCCTTCACTGTGCTCAGAAGTTGTAGGAGATAAAATAGCTGATAATGAGGTAGACACTGCCATTGAACAAATTCTTGCAAGACAACAAGCCGAAGAGAAAAATGAAGGAAAAAGAAAAGCAGCAGTACTGAATAGAAAACCCAAATGGGATGTAAGAATATGAAAACATGCTTTATGTCATTAATAACCAGAGAAATGCAAATTAAATCACATTTCATTGCCATTTCACACCCACAAAATGAATAAAATTATAGTCTGAGAGTACCAAATGCTGGCAGGGGTTAAAGAGAAGAGAACTGTCATATTCTGCTGTAGATTAGTACAATACTGAAAATACAGTGTCATCGCCAAGCCATCAGATATGATTGGATATTATAACTTATAAACTTGATTCCTGCATATGTACTCCACGGAAATTACTACATACATGTCAGAAGCTATGTACAAATAAAGCGTATTGCAGAATTTTCAAAGAGAAAAGTACCAGAGGCAGCTGAAAATTGTCTAGAATTAATAATATAAATATTAGTAGCTTAATATATCATAGTGCATTGTATATTGCAGTGAAGTTGAATGGGGTAGAGCTATGTAAATCAAAATATTATAGATGAATCCCCAAAGAACATTTTCTAAGCCATAAGGAAATGTATACCACCTGTTTTTATTTAAACAAAAATAGTAAACTAAGCTATACAATAATATTTTCCAGTTATATTAATATATTTTTAATACCTACTTTTAAAGAACCATAGAATGATAAATAAAAATTTAGAGTAACAGTGGAAAGAAATAGGAATGCAATCAGAAAAGGACATGCATGGAATGTCTTCAGTACTGTTATTTCCCAGCTGGGCAGTCTCCCCATCAACCAATACGTACCTTTACATATATGTAGACACATGCACATGCGGATATACATGCATGTCCATGTTTTCACCTTTCCATGTTTGATGTACTTAATTGAACTTAAAATGAAGCCTCTGACATTTCTTACTCTAGTCTGGACAACAGCCAGTTTTGTTTTGGTTTTGTTGGTTGGTTAGTTGATTGGTTTCTTCGTCACTCAATCGAGAATATTTTGTTAGAGTTACCTGCTGATCTTTTTGGAATAAGTGACCAAAGATTAAACAAGTTTAGCCTCCAGCTGGCTTCCTATTTGTCTTCTCCTATCCCACAAAATCCTCTTGAATGTCCCGTCCTGTCTTTCAAATTCACTACTCAGACTCTGGTCCCATTTTGCACCCAGAATCTTCCCTTGAATACCAACAACTTCCATCAAATCTGGGGTCACTATTTCACAGCCTGTGTCTTGCAAGATGTATCAGTTGTGGTTGGCACAATTTGTCATATCATCCTTCTTGAAGGGTTTCACTTGGCCTGGGGACACCTCTGAGCAATCCTTGTCATTTTCCGATGTACGTTTTCAGTCTTCGTTACCGATTTCTCCTCAACATCACTATGCCTTAACGTAACAATGCCCCAGGTGTTGTCTTGCAATCGGGTTTCTATCTGTACCAATCTCAGATGTGATTTCGACTAGTGTTTTTCTTTCAGATAACCATCTTCAGGAGGCAGCATCTTTAACTTTTTCTCTCCGGCCCAGACCTTTTGGGAACGAGTCCTTATCATCAAATCCCTACCCACCATATCTTGCAGCCTTCTTAAACACAGCATTTCTGACTCTATCCATGCTCCCTGTGTGTTTCCACTTCAGGGTTCCCGTCAAGGTGCGCTGTTCAGCTGTGCAAATCGAAACATTTTAGACACCATCCTGCTTTCTTCTGCTTCCCTCCCTCAGCTTTCAGTCCACGTTTGTCTTAATTTCAAAACTGATCTCAAGAGATAACACTTTTCACCATCCCCATAGTTACCACCACGGTTCACATTTCTACAATCTGTCACCTCCACTCTTACAGTGAAATGCTAGCTGATTTTTCTACTTCTACACTTGATTTCTCCAGTTCTTCAGACTATTTTTTATGAAGAAGCTAGAATGGAACCTCTGAAAAACAAATCAAATGATGTAGTTTCTACTTAAAACTTTCCTAAAAATAAGATGCTTAACATGGATTCTAGGTTGTATATTTGGGCCTCTGGCGAACTCCACAGGACTCATCTACTTTCTACCCTTCCCTCTGCTTCAGCCTCATTGCATTTCATCTCTTTATCCATGGTAACACGAATTTGCACTTGCCAATCTTTCTGCCTGTGATAGATTTCCCCCAGATATTTTCAGGGTCATAGTTCTCTTCTCAGCCTGGTTTCTTCTTAAATGTTACACAGACTTTCTTAACCGCATGCCTTAATGAAACACATCCACAATTCTCCATCACTCCATTTCATTTAATTTTTTCGAGAAACATACCATTTCTTGATAAGGCAATAAATGCATTTATTAGATTCTTTTCTAAGTGTACCATTCTATAATATAAATTCAAGGCAGGTAAGGACTATTTTTGTTATTGCTGTATGTCCCACAACCACAACAGTGATTACTATATTATAGGTACTCCATAAATATTTGTTGGATGGATGAATCTGAAGGAAGTGAGTATCGAGTTTAACAAACATTTGGTTCTCAACATTTTATATCATTTTCCCTTTCAGCTCTTTTCACAGCAGTCTCAACATTAGCTCATAATCTCTAGTTAAATTTATATTTTTCTTAAATATTACTGTACATCCCCTAAGATAAGCAATTGTAATTAACATCTAAGCATTATTTTCGATTATTAACATCAATTTTATTTTCTCTTTAGTTTATTCCTTATGCATCTTGATTTCCTAAATGCGAGCTAAGTAATTACTGGTATTTGGCCAGTCTAGAGGGAGTGAACGCTGACTCACTGCTCCCCCTCGGCTGAGTTCTGGGTCCTCCCCAGTGGCTGCTGGTGAAGTGTGAGAGGGTACAGTCCATGGAAGAGTGAATGTGGCCACTACAACAGCCTATGTTGTTCCGACCTTTTTAACCCAAATTATTTTGAAGACTAACCATTTGATTGAGAGTACACATAAATTATTTTGCAATTCTTTTTTATAGTTTCATTTTATATTAATTAAAGTACTGTTGAAATCACAGAGTCACACCCATTGCTGACTCTCTAGAGCCTTACTGTGATGAATAAAATTCAGCAAAGCTAAGTTGTCACAAACTGTCACAGGTTTTCATCAAGCTTAACTGATAAGAACTACTAAAATGCTAAAAACTATTATGAATCAAAACTGTTGAATTCTTACTTTCTCAACTAATGGCCTAAGGACAAAGGCAGCATTTCCAGTTTGCCCCAAGACTCACCCTCCTTTCCTTGGGTTATTTTGGCCCTTGTGGTGCTGCTTCTGGCTCCCCTGAATGGTGACTCCCTTTCTCTCCCCTCACCTTGTGGAGCTGATTGAATTTCTTGTCCTGAAGCACCCCACGGTCTCAGAACGTCACACGGCAGGACTCGGCTCTTCCCAGGTCCAGTCTCTGACCTCTGCTTCCCTCGGCCTTTGTCCATGACATCCCTGCCGAGCAATCCTTCCTTGCCCTTGCTGCACATATCTTTACCTACGCTCAAGGTCTGCCTGCCTGAGGCCTCTCCTGGACAACATGGCCTGTCCAGGCCAGAGGAAATCCCTTCCTTTTCTGAAACGTCAGCCTGTGTTATGTGAACACCAGATATGTGACAGCTGATCAAGCTGCCACTGCTTTGTGACATTGGTTTTCTCTGCACACAGAAAAGTGTGCACCCATGTGTGTGTGTGTGTGTGTGTGTGTGTGTTACGCTGTGGTAAGACCCTGGAACATCCCTCTAGCAGAGTATTCAGGCAGCTGGCCTTCGTAGGTTGTTCAGTGTTACACAACTTCATAGTCCTGGTTAGGATCTGAGTGTAAGGTGAGATGTTCTGAATTTATTGCCTCCCTTTGTCACTGTGGTCTTGGGGAAAGGCTGAGGAAGAAGCTCTGTTCGTCATGGCCTGTAGGTCAGTGTGACTGGGACTCCACTAAGGCAGGAAGCTCCCAGCTGCCTTCATGGCAGCAGGAGGTGGATACCATGCCTGTAGCCTTGCTGTGTGTGTGCCAAAGGTGTAAAGGAATGGAAGGCGGGAAGCCTGGAATTGGTCAACTTTCATGTGGTCTTAAAGGAAAAACAAGAAAGGCAAGGAGAAGCAGTCCCTAAAAGACAGAAAGGAGTCAGTGGTCACCCACAAGGTGGAGAGCCTGCCGCCTAACCCTGCAGCCTGCACGGAGGACATGCTCCTCTGTAGGTGCTCCCTCAGGTCTCCACCCTGGGTTTGCACAGCCTTTCCCACTGTCTCAAATTCCTGCAGCAGCCCTGAGAGTAAGACACAGCTGACACTGTCCCAGTCTTTAATTTATCTTTTATTGAACAAGGATTTTCATTGCAAAAATTTCTTTTCCTATCAGAATTTCCTTCTCCCTTTGAAACCTTGCCTGGTGAAGTCCTGGAAGGAGTGGGCCCACTGTGGCTGCTGAAAGCCATGGACTTATGGGCTCACCTCCCATGCTGCTTCTGAGGGGTCTTCTTGTCAGCAACAAATAAGTGGCAGACAATTAGAGATGGGACTGGAGACGTGTAAATTGTCCTGTCGCCTCAACAGATTAGTGATTTTGCGATACTGCACTGCCCTTGTAACATAGTCGCAGTCACCACCGTTACCCGCCCCTCTGCGCTAAAAGGCCAGGATAAGATTGATGATACTGAACCATGATCTATCCTCCCACTGACCTCTCTGCTCCCCTGATCTCCTGAGGAATGTGGTGCTAACCAGGCCCTGGAAGAGAACAAAGCCTGCCTGCGTCCTCAGGATACCTGGGGGTCTCGCTCCCTCGCAGTCTGGAGCCAGCTCTCAGCCTGCATTGGACAGGTGTAGAAGAGACAGCAGAGGTGCAGTGAAGGGAGTAAGCTCTCCCTGCTTTTTGATCCAGTCTTCTTTTTATTGAAAGGTGCTGCCGTTAATATGAGTGGACGTTGAGTTCAAACATCTCGTAGCTGCTCCTGTAACTTGAAAGCTTATAAAGATTAACTGCAGATATGCTGGTGTTTGCCCTTAGTAAACACATACAGTGATAGTTCATCCATCCTGTAACTAAAGCTTATAAAGATTAACTGCAGATATGCTGGTGTTTGCCCTTAGTAAACACATACAGTGATAGTTCATCCATGGAGTTGCTGTTTTAGGACCCTGACCTTTCCATAGGAAGAGTATGTGCATTTCTGAAAGATCCTCCCATGGATAGGAAGCGCCTGCTCACATGTTCAATACCTTTCTGTGTTCCAGGGCGAAAGATGCAGGAGCGGAGCCATTTGCTGTAAACAGTCCCAGTTAAATGCAACATAGCAGTCTGCTATTCCAACAGAGTAGCTAAGCAGTCTTATAGGAAGGGACCTATGTATGGTTTCCTTTGGTGCAATGTTTGTCCCACTTACCACAAACTGATTCCAACATAATTCCAATAGAAAAGTAAGTATGCAAAAATAGTCAAGAAAATTTCAAATGAGTAGGAAGAATGAATCATGTTCTTTTATACATTAAGATATTATTCAGCTGTCATTATTATGGGAGTGTGGTGTGATGACACAGGGGTGACCAGTACATAACCAGAAGGGAAACGGGAGCCAAGAAACTAACTCAAGTGCATGTGGACAGTGGAATATGATTGACACGGGAAAGTAGAAAAAGAACAGACTAAGAAAATACAGAAAGCAAATCTCAGTCCCACACCTCAATTTTGAACTCATAGGCAACACAAGAAATAAAGGGAACTTCTGTCTTGCCAGAAGTGAAAAGAAGGAATTCAAGGAGATTAGACCTTGATACCAAGAGGTGAATGGGCGCTACTTATTGAGGAGGTGCGCCCTTCCTGTCCTGAAGGCAGTACCATAGGCTCCCCGCTATGGCTTGTGTCTCCATGACCCCAAAGTGTCACGCAGTCGTAGGTGGGCTTTTCAGAGGTGGCTGGATCTAGAGTGTGTGACTGAGTCATGAAGCAAGGCTAGGTTTCCAGCATGGAAACATTGTATATATCAGGAAAATAAACTCAGAACCAAAAGTGGAAGATTAAGCTAATAACAATTAATTAACTAAATGTGACATATTCCTACAGTAACTCTACAACACGAGAAAGGAATGCATTTCCTACTCCTTTCCTTCTATCTCCTTTCTCCCTCCACCCTCTCCTCCATTCTTCCTTCCTTCCATTCTTATTTCCTTCACTCCTTCCTCCTTTCCTGCCTCCCTCCCTGCCTTCCTTATATCTCTCTTTACTTTGTTCCTCCGTGGCCATCCCTCTGTCTTCCAACCTCTCTCTCTGTCTAAGAAATCTGAAAAGAATAATGCTGTGTAATGTTAAAGAAAGTTATAGAAAATACATAGAAAAGACACAGTTTATGTATAGTTAAAACTCATTCCATGAGCCTTTGCTATATAATTAATGATGTGCATGAGTGTGTGAGTGTGTGTGTGTGTGTGTGTGTGCACACAAAAGTGTGTCTGGTACTGAAGAGCCATGAACTCTGTGACCTCCAGTTTTGTCACTAGCATTTATATTATTCACAGAAGGAAATAAGATGGCAAAATACTTGCCTAAATTTAATAAATGCAGGGCACATAGTAGGAAAAGAATCCCTGGGAGAAAAGAAGACAGGAGGGAAGCAGGTGCATCCTCTGGGGTACACAGGAGCTAAAGTGCCCGGCGTTCTAGAGGCCAATTTTGCTGACTTTCTCAACTTTAGCAAATCCATTCATTTAGCTCTTAAATGAGAACCGTTGTCATTTTCTGATCTGCAGGATAATTAACTAACAGGCATAAAGGGCTATTGAAATGCTGAGTGTCACTACTCGGGTGACTAGCCTTTTACTGCTGCTGTGGAAAGTGACCGGGGAATTTTGTGAGTCGTGATGGGGAAATTTTTCCAGAATAGTAAAGCCCTGGAGTTTTAAGTGTGCCAACCTGAGGTTGAGGGGCACATGTCACCATCTAAATACAATGGTGTGACGCTCAGTCTTATATTTCTGCGGGCATGGAGAAGCCTGCGGAGTGTACGGGAGCACGGAGGTCCCCCAAAGCGGCAGCCACAGAAAGTCACAGAGCAGCTCCAGGTCAGCAGTAACCTGCAATCCCCTGTGCTGTGTGTCAACTGCTCTGCCATAAGAAAGGAAATTTGAAAACTGATCTTTTATTACTAACTATAAATAAATTGGCACTTACTTACCTGTGTGTTATCTAGTGTGCACTGGGGAAGACCAGAGTAGGTGTTCTTTCACTTTATTTGCACACCAGAAACTATGCCACAAAAAATTGAAAAGGCCAGTAGAGGCACAGCTTCATCAGGAATTAGCTGCTGAGATATGGTGGGAAAATGATGCCCTAGCTTTCATATATACTGAGAAAGTCAGGGAAAGCTTGAAGGAAATGGAAAACGCTCAAAATGTGGGCATAGCAAAAGGGATAGTGCATTTAAAGAGGAAAACCCACAGTGGAACATTGTCAATGGTGAAACTTTCCTTTCTCTCCTTTTATTTATTTTAGGTCCTGGAGAGAATAAGAGGTTGGATCACAAGTGCTGATCAAAGATCATACGGCTCATGTTTAGTTGTCACTTTTTTTTTTTGTTTTTTTTTTTGGTACCAGGGATTGAACTCGGGACCTTGCACTTGCGAAGCAGGCAGCGGAGCCACTGAGATAAATCCCTCGTCATTTTTAATGTAGAAATTGCTTCTGGCTGGATCTGATTGAGCAGTTGCTGTGAAACATACAAAGCCACGGAGAATTAGGTGGAGAAGGAGTTTTCAAATTTATTGGAATCGTCTGTTTGGAGTGGAGGCATTAACAACTTAGAGTAGCATTTCTTTCTCTTTTTAGAAATCAACATAAATATGGGCAGTTGGACGAGAGGATTAATGGTGCCTCTTTGCCTGATCTATTTTTTAATACTCTTTTCAGACAGCATATTATCCACAAGGATTTCTGACTATAATCTCCATTATGCTTAGCAAGAACTTTGAAGAACTATGAAATTGGACTCAGTAGGTGTTAAAAAAAGTTTATTAAGTGCTGATGGGAATCTGTCTAATTCGGAAGATTTTCCAGTGGTAAGGAAATTACCTTATTTACAGCATTTCCATTCCATTGTTAACTGACTGTGTCTTACGTATGTGTCATTTGATAGGGAAAAAAATAGCAGCAGGACAAGTTATAACAAAGAATTCTTAGTGACTTTCCCTGTTACTGTTTTCTCCTCTGTGCATGTGTTGTTTACCAAAGGGCAGGGCTCCTTTGTGAGCATCAGGATTAGTCATTAACACCTTCAGGTGGGGGTGAGACACAGGCGCATCCTGTGGGGAGGTAACGAGCCAGGGATTTTCGGTGGGATTGCATTCTAGCTTCCAGTTTTTCTATAGGTCACTCACATTGAAAGTAAATCTTGAGCAAACCATTGCCCATCTGTTCAGATCTTATTATAACAAAGTCAGCCATGACAGATTACGGTACATAAAACAGAATAAACTTTGCCCAGCTGGATGTACAAAGTGAGAAAAGAAAGGATACACAGGGCTTGCAATCCGGAGAAGAGCATTCTCCCTCATGAAGAGGGAGAGGTACAAAAGGTTCTGGGGAGAGAAAGTTGGGGCTGCTTAGGAGGAAAGCATCCCTTCTCTTGACTACTGGCCAAAGTGCACAGCTGTGAAAGCCTTGTCCTCAGACGCATGTCCTCTGGTAGAGTCCTCTCCTCTCTCCCCGTATGAGTATCTGCACAGGACCCAAGTTCCTCCCCGTATAGCCAGCCCATTCGAGGAAAGTCAGGTTAGCCAGTGTGGTCGCCCTCACTGGACATGGTGTGAAGGGCCATCTCCTCACTTTGAGCAGAATAACCTCTCCAGTATATTCTACTGAAAAGAACCTTTTGTTCATGATCGTTCTGAACATCTTGAGCACAGCCTCTACGAGGAGATCATTTCTATGTTAAGGCAAACACAGATTCACATTTGTAGGCATCATCCCTGAGGAAAGGACTTGTATATAATTCTCATAATTCTTGGCTACGATTTCTTTGGCCCTCATGGAGAAAGGAGCAGTGTGTGTTATGAAAATTAAAACAAAGTTGGGGTGTCTCATGTCTGTGTTACTGAAGAAACTGATGCGCAGGGCACCACCCTGCGCCCAGGCATGGTTGGTTGCCATACGTGGTTGACAGTGGATGACGTGTACTACCCCTCTTCTTCTAAAGGAGAAGGGACGCTGTGGGACTCTGGGCCATTGCTTAAGCAGAAAAAGCTGTAGGTCCTGTTTTCCTTCCTTTTCTAAATTGGGCCAAGTGTTGTGGTTACACAGAATTTCTTTGGGGGGAATCCTTTGCATGGTCCCGATTCCACGCTGCCACCAGGTTCACTAGTTAGTCTTACAGGGCCATTCAGATAGCTACTAACCAACTTAGCACACAAAAGAGCAAAGGAAGCAGAAGTAGGGCAGTCAGTGGGGAGCTACAGCCTCCCTTTCCCACCGGGCTTTCTTCGATTCCTGGTCAGCTCCGAAGGGGAGAGGAACTGCCCTGCGTTCTCACAGCTGACTGGGTTAGTGCTCCGGTTGTGCACGCTTCACTGCAAGGCTGTAGAATACCCCTGTGGAGAAAAGCGTAATGCCCGGGCAGGAAGACCGAATTTCAAGGTTTCAGCCTGAAGAAGATGGCTGTGTATCACCCACTAGTGATGTGGAAGTGTGTTATTTTTACAAACATGATATGTGTACTCAAACAGCAACGTCTATGTGATCAGTATACATGTGCTTTATTTGTTTGAATTTTCCTATTAATTTATTGCTCCTGATCTTAGAATATTTCTCTGATGTGCCTGTAAGGTTTTAAAATATCAATATTTATGCATTTTTAAAACATCGTCTTTCACAGTTAACACAATCATTTTCCTTTTCTCTGTTTTACCATGTTTGGGATTTTTGAGAAAAAGTTGTAATTTTCTGAGGTTGAATGTACTGATTTTTAAAACATTTGTGAAATCTCTTTTTACTTCCTCAATTGTCCTATCTCATCCAAATGTACTTCTTTCAAACTTTTGCTACATTGTGTGAGTTTAGGTAGAGTTTGATGCCTTATTCAAACAACTAAATATTTTTGTCGCATCATTTAAAAATTGCATATCTAATAGTATTTAGAAATTAATATTTCTTGGGAAGAAGTGGGAAAATTTTACATAATAGTAAGTTCAAGTCTATTAGAATATATCAGAAACTCATTGGAACTATGCAAAAAGAAAAGACACTTTTCTGTCAAGGTGACATTTCCTCTTAAATTTACTTAGGACAGGATTTCCAAATGCTGATGCTTGTGGCAGTGATTTAGGTGAGCAATATAGGCACACGCAAATACACATGTTTTATGAAAGAGAAGTTTAGGAAGTGCTGCATACTCTCTTCTCTTCTTGGGTAATGATAGAGGTAGTCTCCTGGTGGTTCTTCTACTGTGTTTTGTCTTGAGCAAATTTATTTCATCAGTCTCTACAAGCTTACAAAAGAGTACTGTTCTCTCTGCCCCTCAGCCTAGGCCAGAATCATCAGCTAACATGGAAATCCTGAGACCAACTGGCTTGCCCTGAAATGGGGCAGAACACAGCCAGATGATGGACGGACAGACAGTGGACTCCTTCCTGAGTCCTAAAATGTCGAGCAGCACTAGGAAATCTAATGAGCGCTGTGCGCAAGTGTGAAAATAGGGAAAAGCCAAACCTAATGGATGGGGAATTTTAGGAAATAATACATGCAAAGACTTAGCAAGAAAACAACTTTAAGGAAATTCTCAACAAAGTAGGGTCTGAAAAATTGTGTGGGCTTCAGGACTCTGGGAGAATCTGGAAGTTATATCTAGAAGAACTGCACCTCTGACAGTTGTTCAAGCAAACTGCACCATTTGCTATCAAAAGCACAAACTGTGCTTCTAGTCCCCATGCATGATCTGAATGGAATCAGAATATTACTGATTTAACCCTGAATTTTCTGACCTCTTCAACTGAAATTATGCAAAGCCAAATTCTCTTGACCAAAGTCTGATCATGCTAAAAGCCTGAGACCAAGCAAAACCTGGGCCAGCATAGCCGATCTTCCTTTTCTCAGAACACTGCCTTGATGTGCATTCCTGTGACTTGCCCTTGATCAGTGCACTGGTGACCCTTACCTCTCACTTGTCTTAGACTTGCCAGTGTTTTTTACAGGTTACAGCTTAGTAAGAGTCAACTCTCAATAACACTTCTCTCGGTCAAAAACCTTCTGTGGCAAAGAGAAAAGACTGAAAGATAAAATAAATGGAGATCAATACAAAGAAGACAGTGAAATTCTGGTCCATTTGCAGCTGCCACCAGCACAGGGAAGACAGCCTGGTAGCAAAGCGGAAGTCAGACTAGCTGATGAATGGTGATATGGCGTTTGCCAAGCCAGGGTGCTTGGTGAGTTCAGTATGCTTGAGCTCCTCTCTGCTTGTCCCTGTTGGGTAGGACATGAACTGCAGGATGCCTTCCAGAGTGTGGCTCTGTCTCTCTGTCACACTGCTTTTCTGCACCTGTGGATGGAGGATGAGCAGAGAAGCCTCTCAGCTGTGTCACTGACATGGATAGGTTGGAGCACCAGGAAGCACCCAGAGAGACAGGCATGACCCGAGTAGGTAACCCCACAGTTTAAGAGCAGTCAGGACCCTATGACTGAGAAGCAAGGGTAACTGGACATAGTCAGTGCTGAGAGACAGGAGCCTCCAGGGTGCACAGGCACAGCAGGACAGGGGTGGGAGGTAGTTAACGCAATGCAGGTCCTCCAAGGATAAGGGTGCGCAGACGTTCCCTGGTTTACTGTCACCACACCGCCGATGGGGTTTTTCTACTAACCCAGGAAGAATGCAAGCAGAGAGTCGAAAGAAGACTGAACCGAACAGAAGCAGAAAGCAGCATTTAATTTAAAGCAAGAGCAGAAAGCTCCCAGGTACGAAACCAGAAGGAGACCCCAGCCGGTTGCTATGGCCCCTCTGGGAGTATTTATACGCAAAAATGAAGACTCAGCCAAGTTGAGATCCACCTATAGGGTTACAAGCAGGAAAGTATGCTGGAGAAGTGGGCAAGAAGAACTCGGTAGGTAATAAACATACTTTTGCAAGCCGTTAGTTTTAACTTTTGTAAAGTTAGCAGAACGAAAGCACCCTTCAGAGGAGAATGAACAGAGGCTGCTCTCTATCATATTGTTTTGCCTTATCCCTGGGCAAGAAAATCAAGAAAATCGGCTGGGCTTTTTGCTGGCTGCTGTCTGGGACATCTCTTTGCCCAGACTCCTGTACCCCACTCTCTATGAGCCAATGTCACTCTGAGAAATCCTCCCACCTCCCTGCAGGGCCCTACTCTTCCTCAGCATTTCCTATACACTTTGTGTCATACTGATTGTTGAGATTACTGTTGGGAGCCTCTTGTTAGGAAAATGACAGCTAAACCTTAGAAAATGGAACCTGAACCCAAATACCCTCTGCAGAGGCCTCACAGTGCATGCTGCACAGATCTGTCACCTCCCTGTTTCATCTACTGTAATCTTTGAAGCCACAGCTAAGGAGCCAGATGTGCTAAGTTCTCAATATTTCTAGTGGCACGATCATTCCCAAAGGGTGTGTATTTTTCTTGAGTAAAAAACCTGAACCATTTGACTTAAATTCTTCAGGTGAACAGTCCCAGTGAAACCATCAGCTTGGCATCGAACTGAGAAGCACACTAACTTCAGAAACCACAATGGATAGACCCACCTACTTTCTCCACTCTCATGAAAAGTATTGATATGAGTACACACTGGATAGCTGCCAGCTAAATGCTGATGAAAGTGCTTCATGACGCACCTTGTGTTTTAGCCAAGGGTGCAGCAATAAAACGCCATTGAACAGAGTCTGGGGGCCCTGTGCAGCAAGCATGTGTCTCTCTCAGTTGTACAGGCTGGTGTGGAGACCAGGAAGCCATTTGGCTAGCTTCCAGTGAGGACTCCTTTCTGGCTGGCAATGGCTACTCCCTGGCTGTGCACTCACAAAGTGGAGAGAGGAAGCTCTGGTGTTTCATCCTCTTCTTATAAGGCAGTCTTCCACGGTATCTTCACTTTGTGGGTTAGGGCCTCAACAGATCCATTTGGTGGGAATACAACATTCAATCAATAACGCCAGTGTTTCCCATTGAGCCACTTTTCTGCCTTTCAAAACCCTGGATATTTGAGAAGTATTGGTCTTACATTTTCTAGAAAACCAATTAGAATGAGGGCGCCACAGTAGGTGGAGCATGTGCTGTACATGGTTTTCTTTCTTCAACATTTTTCTGCTTCATTCATTTATATTCCTGGCTGACTAAAAATAAAATTTACAAACCATATACACACTAAATCTTAGAGTTAATATGTACATTATCAGAAGGTTTGGAGGTAAGTAGAATCTCTGTAGGTGAACAGAATTTTTGTAGAACAAAGCATCACCATTACTATTCAAGGTATCAGCCTAGGTTTGTTTCTTTTATTCTGCTCTTTCTGTAGCTTATTTTACTCAGTAGTCCAAAGGAGTGATTAAAATAAGTTTCCTCATAGAAAATGTAAATCATAAGATAAATGATGGGTGAATACACATAGCATTTTTGCAATAGTCTCTGTAATCCTGTAAGTATCTACTTAGGTTATCAGTTGGCTTTGTTCACTTGTTGGGAGAGGTTTTCCAGTCTGGCTCAACTCCCTGGTCTTTCCTGGACTGTCTCACGCTTCCCTAGTCAGTTGTAAAGCTGCATGGTAGACTAGCAGGTGGCTGGGTAATTGAAAGAGCCTCTGTCACACACCTGTCTGTAAATAGGCTGCTAGGCAGGAGAGCAGGGTCATGAGGGAAGACGTCTCTGCTCGGTCAGGAGGCTAGCGCACACTGCTTTATGTGCAGTTTGAGGCCTTTAATAGTGGCAAGGAAAAGCAAGCTTGGAAGGCTTGCCTAGCTGCCATTTCCACATCTTTGCTGGCATCTCTGCTACTGCCATGCCAAGCAAAGGACATCACAGAGCAATCAGATACTCCACGACTGGGGAAACAGCATATGTATTGATAGGAGGAGCATCAAAGTCACCTTGCAAAGGCTTACGGGTGCAGAGATGGAGAGGATTTGTGGCCATTTAGAAACTACGCTATATTATTATTATTATTATTATTATTATTATTATTATTATTAAATAAAAGTATTAAAACATCTGGTCTTTTAACTTCCCTTGTCACATCCATATTGGCTCCCTATTATCCTAGGGGAAAAACTTTCAAACTCTGGGCTCACATGCCGGGCCCTGTGGGATGAGACCTCAAGTGTCCTTCCAGCCTCACCCACTCTTCATCACTTACTAATGAGCTAGTGCCACTCACTTGGCACTACTGAGTGTGCTACAAGTACATTTCCCTTGCACCACCGTGCACCTCTGTCACCTTCTCTATGGCACTTGTCGCGCAGTGATTAGCTGAAAAGCTCCCGTGCAGGTCTCAAAATTCTGCTTATACTTCTTCCGCAAAGGTTTTTCTTTTTCTTTTGTTTCCCAAAGACATGTTTTCCTTGCTGAATTAAGCCTCTAGTGCACCTTACTGAACATTCCTGTAGCGATGTATGCATTGCTCACAAATCTGTGTGCACCGAGGGTAGGAAACTGGCGTCCCCTTGGCCTCTCTCTCAGATCACGTCTCTTGGCGAAGGGTCTAGAATCCAGGAGGTTGCGGATACAAAGACAGGTACACAAATTACCTGCCTTTAAATGTCGTCAGGAGCACGGTGTTGAAGAAACCACTGTCGCAGATGCTGTAGTGTGTGAGAGAATCCTAAATAGCCAGGTTGTGTTTAGATGGACAGACACCCCTGAGTTTGGAGAGCCCAGCCTTCATGGTTCCAAATGTGCTTCATCACAGAAGAAACCCTCCTTGGATTCACTCTAGTGAGGGCAAATGCTCTGTCAAAGGCGGGCCATTCCCTGCCCTCCCTTGGTAGAATAGGTCATTTTCCAAGTTTGGAGCTAGTTTTGTGCAGAAGTGCATAAATGCTGTTAGTCACATATCTGAAGAATTGGACATAACCAAAGTGCACCAGGGGCCAGGCTGCTTTGTGAGAACAATTTATGATCTGTCAGGTGGGAACATTTACGGTGCTCTGCTAAAAGACAAAGAAATGTTAGGAGCTGCTAAAGGCAACCCGAATATGCTTTCAAGCTTAATGAGGAGAGGCGATAGAACTGGCCTGGTGTGTGAGACTGGCTCCGTGTGTTAAGAAAAGCTGAAATGTTCTTAGTGTTATATATTTTGATTTTGCTAAATTTGTTTTGGGCAGAGTAGATATTTATGTCTCCTCACAGTGAGCAGCAATTTCAGTGTCTATCAACCTCATAAGGGTTTCATTTAAAAATTGTGCCCATGAACAGTTGCTATATAAGATTGACATTTTTTTTCTAGGAAAAGTATAAATAAATAAATAAACAAACGCATACATACAAAGTAGTCATTATTGTTTGGGCTAAAGGATACAGCCTAACAGAGGCTAGATTTCAGTTTCATTTAGCTGATTAGGAAACATTCCCATAGGAATGTACTAAAGGAGGAAAGGAGTACATATTGTCAATATTGATACTTCTTTTCTACAGTGTATTGATCTAACTACTGCCCGATAAAGAGTATCTAGAGTAAAATAAATTTCAAAATAGGCAGTATGACCAATGGCAAAGAAGAACTAAACAGTCCCAAAATGCAACATTGCAGAGCTTAATAGAAAATTATCTCAAACAAACCACGTGAAGAGTTAGCAATCCAGCTATAGAGTGTGCATGATTAAACCAAGATTCAAGTGGCTCAAGCATGTCACACATCAGGAATGAACTTTTTCTGTAGTCAGTGACTGGTGCCTTAATTAGAGGTTAACCAAACTATATTTCCAGTTTTTCTAATGACATTCATTTCACAGACTCTTAACTTCCATATAAACTAGTGTAAGAAATGAATGAGTCTGTAGAATTCAAATTAATCAGAGAATCTTGATTGCCTTCTTGAATGAAAACAATTTTGTCCCATCTGTTGAATACCACTTACATAGTCCAGATAAAAGTTCCTCAACTCCTTGGGTTGATGACCGCACCCTTCAGTCTGTAAAAGAATGAAGTGGAATGTGAGTGTGTGTGTGTGTGTGTGTGTGTGTATTCTATCTCCAGGGATTGATTTTGATAAATACATCTGCAGGGGCATAGGTGGCAGAAAGATATATCTTCTCATATTATTACAGGTGCGCTGAACATTAATATACAAGTATTTGGAGGATCATTACTCTAGAGTCTAAATTGCTTATGCTAACTTCAGAAGATATATTGTAGATGTGGCTATGGACCAAAGATTTTCTGTGGCCTGATAAATTGCCATGTGTTTAAACAAAGTAGCAGAACAGTACCTGTGATGAGATACCAAGTCCAGATCCCATGAAGTATAGGGATGCGGGCGGTGTTAGGAGCTAAGTGGCCCAATCTTGGCCACCTCCTCCACGAATTCACTCTGTGACTCTACACAAATTAGTCCTTTTGAGCATAACAGTGTTAATAATAGTACTTACTTTAAAGTTGTTCACTTATTAAATGAATTGAAACACAGAAATTGAGAACATTTAGCAATTGTCTGTCTCAGATTGAATTCATGGTATATAAAGTTAATGTATATAAACAAATCAACAAAATTGAAGTAAAAATTCAGAGTACTAGGAGAGTTTAGTTACTTGGGGGGTGGGGAATAAATTTACCAGAGAAAAGAGGTCTAGTAGGAAGCCCTTAGGAAACCTCTCCCATGGTAAGCTTTCTGTGAGTTGAGAAGGAAATAGAACATGTCAGGGAGAGACCCTGGCCAAACTATAAAAGATTCACCATCATGGAATTTGAATAACTGAATCCTCAATTTCTGCTTTCCCTTTGAAAATCCACCAGTAAACTCCTGCCTATTAGAGAGCATCCTCAGGCAGGATATCACCTGGGTGCTTGTCAATCTCTTGTAAATGTTGTCTTGTGGAGTGTAGGGAACAGGGAATGGGCACATCAGCAGAACCCCTGCAGTGGGTCCTGTCTCCTGTGAGCCACAAAGCATAAGGACAACTAAAAAAATAAAGACAGAAAACAAGACTTAGAGAAGGAACTGGGTTCTGCGCCTGATCAATGCTGCTCTGGGTAGCAAAGACGAAGGCATCCCAAGCTTGCCACTGCTTATTGGGTTCATAGGGAGTAACAGATGACTCAGAAGATGGTGAGAATCCTAGGACAATGAGGATCTTATGCTGGTGAAGATCTTAGGTCGATGAGGAACTTAGGCTGATTAGGAAGGTAAGATGAACAGAAATTACAGCAGTAGGTGGGATGAATTAAACTGATGAGGAATTTTTCCCTCCCTTGGTGGGACCCAGGATACCTTCAGCTGGTGTGATCTTGTCTGTGGGCACCACAGCATCATGAGACCACTGAGGTCTCAGCTGGGACAGAGGAAAAGTGGAGCTATGTCTCAACATGTCACAGCTGGCCTGAAGGCAGGAAAATTAGGCCTAATCATAATTTAATTGTGAAATATTTTTCCCCAAAATTATGTAGAATTGCTCCTAACAGTGGGAAGTTGAAGTAACTGAGAGACAGAGTTATGGCTTTGGGGTCCTTTTAAAGGCCTGAGCCTGAGCCTGACATGTAGCTCTGGTTATGACACAGAAGAAAGAAAGGATATGAATTCAACTCAACCAAAGCAATACAGATGCATTTCTCCTGGCGGGGGAGAGTCTTTCTTTGAGATTACATGGGATATAATATGGATAGAAAAATACACTAGCAGAAACACAAGGATTAGCTCATGAAGAGAGTGTATTGTTTTTAAATACTTTTTCATTGAAATAATAATATCATAAAGCAATTTAAAAAATTTGCAGCTGTAGCTGAAATAAAATCTCCTATTGTCCAATTTTTATTTTATTTTATTTTTATTTTTTTGGCTTTTTGAGACAGGGTCTCACTATGTAGTTGAGACTGACCTGGAACTCACTATGTAACTCAGGCTGGTCTCAAACTCACAGTAATACTCCTGCCTCAGCCTCCTGAGTGCTGGGTTTACAGGTGAGCACCACCATGCCCCGCCCTATTGTCCAATATTGAAAGCTCACAAGTGATAGCATTTTGAGTGTGGCAGGTCTTCTGAAAAAAAAGAAAAGCCTTACTATGCAGCTCCCTATAGGACTATAGTGGGTATTTCAGTTGTATTTAATTATATTCATAAAACACGGCACCATGACCAAGTACCTCTGTGTTTAAAATTAGCTGAAAATCTAATTTGCACTCATGTGCTCTACTGGATATGGGATCTTCTAATTTGGGGAAAGTGGATTGCTTTTCATTCTTGTCCATTATCAATATTTATGTACTAGTTTGTTTTCTAGAAAGAATTCCAATTAACATATCAATAACAATATAAGAGAAAATCCATTTTTATACCATTGCTAGCATTGCATTTGAATAATTTTTTAAAATTTTTAAATTAGATAAGTAAAGAAGAAGGATTTCTCCACTGTTTTGCTATGGCTATTTTGTTTCACATGAAGTAAACTTAGTTTTAACCAGTCAAAGCTCTAAAACTGGGAAATGGAAATCCTCTGCCAACTTTAGGATCTGCCTTCCGTTCTTGACTTCTGTCCCTGCTGGTGGGATTTAAAAATGAGCCTGTCACCATCTGTCTGTTTCTGCCCCATTTCTGTTTCTCAGAGTCATGCATGGGCACAATCACACAGACACCCCTTGATTCCACACATAATCAAGAGGAAAATTTAAAACCCCAGGAAAAAAGCTTTTCACAGAACAGGAATTGCATCCTAGATCTTTACATGCTAGAATCAGTCTTCAATTTTCTCCATGGGGATCTGTTTTATGTGTTATTTTCGTTTGCCTCTAACCCTGTTTTCTACTGCAAAAAGGCAATTTCTATTACTGGACTCTTGATTCGATGTGCAGTTAAATGCTACATCACAGCTGAGCTTCAATATTTCACAGTGGAAGGGAGAAGTATTAACAAAGTTTGTGTTTTCCTCCACATATAATAACCATTAATTCACGGAAGTTAGGGGTTTCATTGGTCTAACTCTGTACTTCCATAACTGCAGATTTTTCTACCTTTTTCATCAGGGTTTCACCCAAATATAGTGTTTATTAGAAAACACTCTGCTTTGCCTATTTGACAAAATGTCAGTCTCTTAGTCATTTAATTCAAGGCATTAAAACTTTTGGTCCCTTGGACAGCGAAGACCTAAATACTCAAGGACAACAGTCAACCTCTGGTTTGCTCTGTTCATATAAAGCTTCATGTATCACTATAGAGCTGTGCAGTAACTACTATTACCTTACCGACAAACACAACAACAACAACAACAATGGAACACCGAAAGAGCCAGCAAAAGCTAACTTGTCAGTCTGATGCAGACATAGCAGTAGAAAGAATTTAACTTCTGAAATCTCACCGGGTAACTTCCTGGGCAAGGTGGTTCCCATTGTTCGCTCACATTTCTGAGTGCCAAGAGCCTTTAAATGGTGTCCTGCATTCTGAGAGATGCAGACCACCGAATCACCCCAGCAGTTGAGATCCAGGAGTAGAGTCCTCAAAAATGTAAACCAGGAGCCTCAGATGAAATTGTATGAGTGGGAGAATGAACCATAACTAAAGAAAATGTTTCTCTTTTTGAATGGGTTGTTGTTCCTTTTGTTGTTTAGTTTTGTTTTTTTTTTCTTTCTCTCACTGACTTTCCTCTAAGTCTCCTTTCTCCCCAATGCTCCCTAAACCCTTCAAGGGCAGTTTAGAGGCTGACAGATCTGGATTGTAATCCCAGGCTCACCAACTGCTGTGCACAATCAACAAATCTAACTTTTAAAGGGAAATTTTTAGCCAGTCATGCTTGTGCGTGCCTGTGGTCCCAGCAATCAAGAGGCTGAGGCAGGAATGTCCTCTTAAGTTTGAGGCCAGCCTGGAATATGTAGCAAATTTGAGACTAGCCCGGATTCTATAGAAAGATACTACTGCAAAAGAAAACCAAACAAAAGGTTTTTACTTTCCCTTTGGGTTAACATAGGTAAAATTATTTTATAAGATTTCTATAGAGAGCACGTGTGCTAATACACACAAATCCTACAACATTATGTGGAATATAGTAAACAGCGATCGATGATAGCTATTTTAGATATTTTTCCTTTGAACTCCACAGCATTAAAAATGGATTGGCTACAGGATTATTATCTTGTAATTCCTTTTAAGTTTGGATTTAGCTCTAGAAGAGAATTTTAATATATCTTATTGACTTACCTGTCCTTTCAAGTATTCAAGCCTTCATAGTTTGAAAAAAAAAAAAGAAATATGTCATACAAGCGGAGATAATAGGGGAGAAAGAATTGAGTCACATCATTTCAGCACATAGTAGGTACCAAATAAATATCTGCTAAGCGAATGACCAGTTGTGTCTCCTCCAAGCCTCTCTGCTAAGGCACCGTATCATTCAATCTTGAATACAAAGCGTGTCTCAGGGGTGAGCTGCGGTGATGGGGACTTCAATTTAGGAGACAAGTTTTATTCAGGTACATGCACAGCATTCTAACAAACTGAGCTTCTTCACTGAAAAATTAACTTTCTAAAACAGAAAAAAACTTAAAAGTTATAAATGGTCCATGCATGGGAAGACAACATATCTTAGGAAATTGAGATCACATTGCCAAAATATCTGACAATGGGGCAGAAGAACTGGGCTGAGGGACCTGCTGACAGGTCCGCCCCAACCCATGACATGGGAATCTAGAAGGTGAGTTCCTAGTTGGAGCGCGCCGACCCAGCCCTACTGCGTGCGTCTCAGGACGGAATCCTATTTCACAATGCTAAGTAATTCTGATAAGCAGCACTGACGGAGGCTCCCTAGGTTTCGTACCAGGATGCCATGTAGTTCATAGATGGAACCATACGAAAAAGACACATGAAAAGAAGTGAGGATGACACAGAACAAAGAGAAACAGACTATGATCATACATATGAGGAATAACAGAACTAGGAATTATGTTAACTAGAACTCTGAGTAATTAGGACTTACCGGGAACCAAATTATAAATAATATTAGCCCTACATTCTAAAAAGAAAAGTTCCTTACTTGTCTAGGAAAGGAAAACGACCTCAGTGGAGCTCTGTGTTGCCAGGGAATAATGGTGAATTCTGCTTTTTGACTTTAAAAGCCTAACTCGGTCTATATGCCCTGGCATTCACCTTACTTCTTAATATACAGAGTTCTGTCTTCTCTCCTAACATCCCATTGGCACCATCTCATTTCCAAGCATCAATCTCAAAAGCAGTTCCCACTTTTACGTTACTTCCCCTTGTGTAGACTCTCGTTGTCTTCTGCTTTGTCCCAAGTCTTCTGCGTTAGTCAGTGCTTCTCCCTCTGATAGATTCCAAAAGGTCTACATTTCTCAACACTCTGTCTTAGACTCCCTTTCTTCCCGTTTTACGTACAGCATTTTGATGGCTTGACTTACTGAGATTTAGATAGGGTGTGGCTTAGACTGGCTGGGCAGAGAGTCTGGCAGGATCCCAGGATCTACACAGTGCTGCCTCTCAGGACCCCATATTAGAACTTTTCTAGGGTCCCCACTAGAGATATGGATAGTATAAAAAGACCAGATGCCAGGAGGAGCCTGCTCTCCTCTCTCTCTCTCTCTCTCTCTCTCTCTCTCTCTCTCTCTCTACCAGGGATCAAATTCGGGTCCTTGCACTCCAAGACAGGCAGCAGAAGCACTGAGCTAAATCCCTGGCCCTCGTGTCTCTTTCAAGGTAGCCAGCCCTTTGTTTTCCAGACCCAGGATGTACTTTTGATTTGGCTTTTCTCTTTTTTCTCTTTTGTTCGGCTCCAGTTTGCTCTGCAGAGCCATTTTCTCCCTCACCTTCACTTTTCAAATAAACTTTCAGTACCATTATTGGCTTGTGTTACTCAATTCTTTGTGTAATTGGTGCCTAGTTTAGAACCGTCTAAAGGAACTTTACTTGACAACATTTTGCCATAGCTAGCCAGCAGAGGAAAGTAAAGCTCAGGTCCCAAGAGACCAAGGTAAGGCCCATGTTGGGTGCATTTTTGTTTGTTTCTCTTTGCCAGGATATTTTTTATCTCCTTTCTTTCACTCTCTCCTGGGCTGGGAATCCAGACGACTCTTCTGCTGTTACAGGAGGGGGCCTTCCCAGTCTGCCTGAGGAGTTGGGCAGAGAATGCAGGCTTTCATTTCTTTCTCTAGCTGCGGGCATCCCTCTGCAGGTATGCCCGGTCTGCACATTTGTTGTACTTCCCTACCCTCCTTGGAAAGTAGCCAGGTCTCTGCTTACCCTAGTCTTTTAGTGGTTTCTCTTCCTAGGGTTTGTTTATTTTGATTCATAGTACCACCATGTTCCCTTGTCCATGGCCTGCTTCTGTCTTGTCTTGTTCCTGAGTATTATGTGGCCTTGTGTCACCAGCCACCATGAGGGTGGCACCTCTTTCTTTTCTTCTGCACTGAAGAGAAAACTTGTGTGGTATTGCTTTAGGAACTCACATGGTCTTTGCTGGTATGGAACATTTGGCGGGGCTGGGCAACAACTAGAGGAATGAATAGTGTCCAAGGACCGGAAGCACTGCCGCCCTGGCCCCAGGCAAATGTGGACGCCCACCTGAACCCCTGGTGGCATGCTCAGCATGGACAGGAAGCGCAGCAGCCCTGCCGGAGTGGGTGAAGAGGCCCTCTTTGTGCCATGTAGTCCACTGCTCTGCCAGCCCAGCCCTGCACCCTCCTGAGGCTGCTGGAGGCAGAGGTACCAGAGCTGACCCGTGCCTAAGCTGCCACTGGCACAGGAGCTTATCAGCCCTGGTCTCTCCCTGCCTAAGAGCCTCAAGGCTAGCACCTCCTGGCTTTAGTAGTTCCCTGTTTAAATGCAGATAAATTAACACCTATGCCTGGTGACCTGAGCAGAGCAGCATTTAACAACCCTGAAAACCTAATTAAAGTGGCTGTGAGTGTATAGAAGCAGAGCCATCCCTGTTCTTGGTCCTTTTTCTAGCAGAGTGAATGCAAAAGATGCTTTTTCCATATGGTTTCCCTCTGCTTGGGGAAAGAGCTGTCTGAGTGATTCCACTGAGTGCTTCAAGGAGCTTTGCTTGGGGAAGTTCTGGGCTTACCTCATGGAGTTAACTCCTCATGGAGTTAAAGGACTAGGTGAGGCCAGAAAAGAGCTTTGGCCCCCTTTCCACCAGATGAGTTAATGGGCCCTGCATGGAGGTGAAGCCCTTGGGGTTCCTCTCCCATGGTTAATGATCCCAGCAGCACTTGGACAGAGATGTCTGTCTAGTTTGTGTTGGGCTCATGCAAGAGACATCTTGAGAAACATTTGGGTCTGCTTCTGTGTGAGGCACCACCTGGAAGGGTCCAGGCCTAGTTTTCTCTTCTCTATGGGCCCCAAGATGAGCAGATGGTAGATCTCTTGGATTTCTTCACTACACAGATTCCCCTGACTTAGCCACTAGGCTGTGTTCTTGATGGGTGGGAAAGGTTTGATCCTGGTGATTTAAAACAAAAGCAGCTAATCTACTATTGTGATAGTCAGGGTTTGATATGCATTGGCAGGTGGCAGCAGATGGGCAGGGAATAGTACTTTATTTGTTTTTGGTTTTGGTTTTGGTTTTTTTTTTTTTTTTTTTTTTTTTTATTGTTTTTGGGTTTGGTTTTGGATTTTTTTTTTTTTTTTTTTTTTTTTTTTTTTTTTTTTTTTTTTTTTTTTTTTTTTTTTTTTTTTTTTTTTTTGGTACCGGGGACTGAACTCGGGTCCTTGAGCTTGCAAGGCAGGCCACTGAACTGCTGAGCTAAGTCCCCAGCCCTATAGTACTTTAAATTGTGACAATATTCTCCAGTCACAGAATTTCTGTGAACAACATAAGGTGGAGTGAAATGTGTTATGTGCTGGCTTCTGGGACTCTACAAAGGGAATGCTCAGGGACTATGGGGCTTAGTGCTGGCCCCATAGTCTCTTCCCCCCAAGGAGGAAGAGATACTCTGGACGACCCCATCCTGACACCTCCACTTGTCTCTCAGGGGATCTCAGTCGCCCTGATCTATTTAGAGAGGATAACTTCACTGGGAAATCTCCCCAACTTCCCCTACCATCCTCAGGCTGACAAATCGGGCCCATTCCCTCCACTGGAGCCCAGTGCCCTCCTGGGGAACCCTGATTTCTTCAGCTCCTGCAGCCTCTCCAGCAGCCCTCAGTCCTTCTGTGTGCAGGCAGACAGCTTTAAACCAGCAGCTCGAACCCTTAAGTGGTGCTTCCTACTCTCTAATTCACAGCTTATCCTCCTGCTGAAAGAAGTGGGTGGAAAGGAATATTCAGATGCTCAGCAGTGCAAAAAACGACCAGGCCAACTGTCAGAAGACTGTAGGAAGTTTGATCCTTGAGTTTGAATTATTGTGGAAGATATCCAGTTCATCTTGGTACTTGGTGTATCTCACATGAAAGCCCATAAATCCTACAAGAGGCTAGGAACTATGCAGATTAACAACGTGCTTTAAAAATGGAGTAAAACACCATGGAATGGCTATTCTTCTCTCAAAAGAACCAAACTGGGACTGTAATACTCATCGTGGACTAGAAATGATGTCTAGTATCCTAGCTGCTCTTATCACGGGAATGAAAAGGTGCCTTAAAACACCTTAATTATGATAAAGCAAATGGGGTCATACTGGGCACTGAGGAAAATTCTTCTGTCTTTCATAATCAATTAGCAGAAGTCTTTCGCAAGTATAGTGATACAGATCCATCTTCCAGGGAGCATGAAGCACTGATAGGACAGCATTTCATCCTTCAGCCAGCCCCAAATATTCAGCAAGGACTTCAGCTATGCTGATGGACACATGGACCCAATTGCTGGACATGGCTTTCCTGTGTTCAACAGTTGGGGTCCAGAGGAGAGGGACATCATATTCGGGAGAGGACGGGCAATCAGACTTTACCCACCATGTGTCACCATGTGGAAGATTTAGACAGGTGTTCATCCTAATTGACACCTTTACAAGGTGGGGTGAAGCCTTTCCTACTCATTCAGAAAAGGCTACAGAGGTAATCATGGTGCTTTTAAGAAATCCAGATTTGCACTAGCCCAGTGGACCTTCTTTTACCTCACAGATAAATTCAGGAAGTGCAAAGACTTTAGGAATAAAGTACCACCTTTAGGAATAAAGGTGGCCTCAATTCTGCTTGGTGGCCTCAATCTTCTGGAAAGATCCAGAAAACCAACCAGACCCTAAAGCAAGCTCTGGCAAAACTTTGCCAAGAGATGTCTGAGTCCTGGCTGTGATCGCTCCTAATAGCACTCTTAAGGGTTGTCACATGCCCAAAACCGGGCTAGGCTCGAGCCCACTGGCAATGTTGTAGAGGAGCCCATTTCTATCCTCTGATGTCATAACAGACCCAGAGACCCCCATGAGATACTTACAGTATCTCATTCATCTGGGTCAAGTACAACAGACTATGCCAGCTGCCCATCCAGAAGGGCCACAGAGGATCCATTCTGGAGACGAAGTGCATGCGAAAACTCAGAGAGGGGACACTAGCAGATCAATGAAAGCCACAATGGAAGGGCCCCTTTCAGTGATCCTTGCCACAAAGTACAATGAAGGTAACAGACATAGATAATTAGGTTCATCCTTCTAGAATAAATCCCTCACCACCTGAACTATCTGAAGAATAAACTTTCCCCAAATGGAAAAACCACCCCTGTGAGACTCTGAAAGAACTCGAGGTCTCTCTTCAAAAAGCAAAACTGCAGTGCTCCTGCAGCTCAGTAGAAAGGATCGTGCTGAGGCCATGGCTCCCAGACTCTTGATGACTTAGGATATTCCTCCTCTGACATACTTCTCTACGTCTCTGCAGGAAGCAGAGAAACCTAACCTGCTCCTCACATTTGAGCTAATAGTAAAATTTCTCCCATAAAACAGGCAGTTTAATGGTCACTGCTTTTTTTTTTCCTTGTTTTCTAACAGGGTTTTTCTTCAACCCAGCCAGCGAGCTGCAGTGCCCCAGATAGTTGGAGAGCACATAACCCTAGTAGGTAGGGTCTACAGCTCCTTCCACCCAGAAGAACCTGCAGAAGACAGAGACCTCCACTCCCTCAGCAACCCATAAAGAATGATGGGATTTATGTGAGATGGGGCATGGGTTAGGCTGGCTGGGAAGAGAGGTGTGGCAGGGTCCCAGGATCTACACAGCGCTGCCTCTCAGGAATCCACATACAAAACTTCTCATGAGTTCTCACGCGATGTGGATGGCATAAAAGTGATGGGATATGCCATGAATAACCCATTGTTGTGTAGATTTCAAGGTAGCCTGCTATCTGTCTTCCATGCCCAGGGTGTACTTTTATTTTTGCTTCTTCTCTTCTTTTGTTCAACCCAACTTGGTGCTGCAGAGCCAGTTTCTCCCTCACCTCCACTTTTCCCATAAACTTTTGGCACCATTTTTGGCTGTGTCATCTAGTTCTTTGTTCCAGGTGAGAAGGATCTGGAATGTATTCGGTTGGCGAGGCGTTACTAAAAGGAATGACTGTAATATGATGGCAGTGTTTTACAGGAAGGATCTTGGTGTATAATTCTCACTGTATAGCTGGCCTTGGATTCACTGTGTTTCCTAGGCTGGTCTTGAACCCATCGTCCTACTGCCTGAGCCTCCTGGAGTCCTGGAATTACAGGTGCGCACCACCACATGAGCTATGAGGATGTTTGACTTTGCAGTGCTACGAATTCTGTAGAAACAAAGCTTCAGATTTTGGACTTTGGCCTTTCTGGGGCTGCCAATATGCTGTCTTGATAAAGGGCCACCCCAGCAGTGAACCAGACCTCCCTCCAGCCTCTTCGTCCTGAAGAGGAACACCTGAAACCCTGCAATGAGCTGGGTTCCTTAGCTCTGATGGTCCCAACAGTAAGGAATTTTAATGAACTCATTACTTCCAATTTATGATGGGGTAGCCAGGCTGTAACCCTGCTGTGAGTCAAGGGGTGTCTATAATTCTTTTGCAATGAACTTTTCCTTCAGTCCAAGGATGTCAGGATGAGAGGCTGTCAGAGGGAGGATCAGTCTTACGGGGTAGTTCCCTGTCTCTTCTAGGAGCAGGAAGTTGCTCTTCTCCCCTACCTTTGATCCCCTGCCTCACCTTCGGGCAATTCACATTCTCTGGTTGTCTAACCAAGTGGGCTCACCTTTTGGTTATCTTTTACCCTGGTTCTTTCGTCTTCCCATTTTACATTTTTGCTTTTTCTTTTTTCTCTCCTAAAGGAACGCTGCACCCTTTCCAGTGAATTTAATCTTCCAGAGTTCTTTGTGCTTCTCCAGAGGTTTCCTTTCATGCTGTTAACTCTTGTTCACGGAGGACATCTCTTAATTCATTGAAGAGAGAGGAACATAAAGATGGTGTGACTTGGTTTTTTGTTTTGTTTTGTTTTATTTTATTGGAAATAAGGAGAAGAATAGCTCCTGGATTTCCAGGAGGGGCCCCGAGTGGGATGATTGTTTTGGGTTTTTAATCTTGCTTCATTACTTGTTTTTCCTTTCAAACCTTTTCTCTGTGAGTTTCTTTCCCCACTTTGTTGAATCTTCTTTCTCCTTTCACCTTAGCAGAGATCTATGATCTATTGATGGCGTCACTGTAAGGTGATGTGTTTGGGCTATTTCACTGGAGCACATGCAACCACTGTGTCTGTAGTTCTCCTAAATTAGGTATGGAATTTTGTCAAAATCTAGGCAGCGTATTTGGTAGGAATATAAATACGGATGCCAGAGATAGAGGTGTTAAAGGGGACAGCAGTCTGGTAAGGAAACTTGTGGTTTCAAACTCAACACATGCACTTATGATTAGTCTCATTTTCCAAATAGCACCCTGACTCTGCTGTAGTTTGGGGGTCCAAATCCAGGGTCTTGTGAGGAAGGGATAGGGCAACTACCAGTTGTACCTGGGCAGTGAGGAGAGAGAGTTTCCCAGAGATCTAACTTCTTCTCTGGAATTCAGTCAGTTTTTTGGAGCCTGACTTGGAGGTCTTATGTAAGAAGGAACTGAACCTGCTTTTCTTTGGGTTTCTCTGAAGTGTGTTCACATCTGCTTCATTCTTTTCATTCTCCTGCACAGGGATGCTACTTATTCATCTGTCCTCTGCTTTCTAATCTTTTGTTATTATTACCCAATTCTTCTTCTTGCTTTCTCACTGATGTTTAGGAATTATAAAAGTGACCCAAAGAGTTAAGACCTTCATCTTCAACTAGAAATCTCAGTTCATATTGTAGAAATAAGAAAAAGAAAACTGTAAAAGTTGAGATGACAATGATAGTATACTGAGTATATGGAGGTTAAAAATAAAATGTAAGCTGGGTGTGGTGGTGCGCGCCTGTAATCCCAGCACTCGGGAGGCTGAGGCAGGAGGATCGCTGTGAGTTCGAGACCAGCCTGGGCTACATAGTGAGTTCCAGGTCAGTCTCAACTACATAGTGAGACCCTGTCTCAAGCCCCCCCAATAAATAAATAGATAAATAAATAAATAAAATGTGACCCTGGCACTATGGTGCCTGCTTGTAGTCCCAGCCACTCGGAAGGCTGAGGTAGGAGGAGGATTACAGGTCCGAGGTCATTCTGGGCAATTTAGCAGGAGCTGATCTTGGAATAAAATTTAAAAATGAAAAAAGAGGGGCTGGGGTTTTAGCTCAGTGGTGCCACTGCCTGCCTTGCAAGCACAAGGGCCCGAGTTCGATCCAGGGTACCAAAAAGAATAAAATTTAAAAATGGCTGAGAATGAAGCACTGGGACAGTGCGTGCGGGCCCTATGTTCAGTCTCCAGTTCTGAGAAGAAATACCAATTGATCAGCCAAACTCGACGGAGGGAAGAAAGGAAGGAAGGAAGGAAGCAAGCAAGCAAAGAGGGAAGGAAGGAAGGAAGGAAAAGTGTGTGTGGTTACAAAGGGTATAGCAAGTGACTTGTTCACTGATGCTGGTATTTCCTCTCTTCCTGTCTGAGTGTGTCAACTAACCTGGCAGGTCAATGCCATGAACAGATGAAGTACAAACATCGATCCCAAATATGCCTGCTGACATAACGTTGGGAAATAGCCTGCGTACTGGACTCCATGAATCTTGGAATCACATATAACTGTATTGCAAGTTTTTAACCTTTCACATACCTGCTTTCTCATTCACAAAAGTGAGATCAGTGTCTGTTCCCCACGGTTGCGGACAGTTTTTCATATGTAATTGTCGATGTGCCTGCCAGACTCTTAGGAGTGCAGCCTTGTGTCCAGTCTCTTCTCTGCTGTCCTTCGCGTGACCATGGAGAAGCAAGCCCCGTATCATTTTCCAGTATCCTTTTAAGTTAGACTTTGTCATTGAAGCACCAGTTAGAGATTTTAATGCAGAAGTAAATGATTCCCCCACCTTTTTTGGTGGCAGCTACAGGAAGCAATATAAAAAGAAGGAAACAGGCAGATGGGAAGATACAAGTCCCGCCTGCTCAGCACCTTCAAACCAGTCCTGCGGCCACGTCAGAACGACAACAGCAGCTTCACGGGACATGTGTCTTCAAACGCCGTGTCTTCTGCAGGTGGCCGTGGAGAGCGTCCTCCAGCTACCGGCCTGCGACCACAGAAGGATTCTTACAGGAGCTTCCATGATCTGCACTCACGTATCCTTCCCACCCTTTCTTTAATTTGCAGCACACTGCATTAAAATACTTCTACTTGTTTGTACATTGCATACCTCTGGGAGGGGCTCTGTACCGGAGGAAGGGTGACCACAGCTGGGCAGTGCTGAGGCTGGGCTCGTGGGGCTCACCGTACTGTCCCTTCTCCTTGTGTGTATGTTCAAAAGCAATGTCGAAAACAAGTTAAAATAAAGATACGCTTATGTAAACAAAGACAGAAATTCTTTTTTTTTTTTTTTTTTTTTTTTCCAGGGATGGAACTCAGGCCCCTGCTTTTC
>NW_022900914.1:4322018-4329841 GCF_012274545.1 Fukomys damarensis | reverse complement strand
TTTTTTTTTTTTTTTTTTTTTGATACCAGGGATGGAACTCAGGCCCTTGCTCTTGCAAGGCAGGCACCGGAACCACTGACTTAAATCCCCAGCATAAAGACAGAAATTCTAACCTGAATGTAGACTGGACTCTGCGTTTTTGGTGGATGTTGAGGTCAGCACAGGGTCTCACAGAAAGCAGAAACAGGGCTTAACCTGCAGCGAGTAGACATCAGATTTGTTTTCATTTCATGGAGTTAGAAAACTTTATACCTATGTGGATTATTGTAACCAAAACATAAGCATTGAAAAGCCTGCTTTTATTTGGAAGGGATTTCTGGTGATATTCCAGTGGTATTCGTACTGTTGCACAGCAGACCTGAGGTAGCGTATTAGAAACAAAATGCCAGTGTGTCATGATATACTAAAGCAATGGGAGAAATCATACAAAGCATTCAGCGTATGAAATATAATTTGGGCCATAATAAAGTGATGAAATCCAGATTACAAGTGGTGGATCTCAGCTCGGTTGTAGAAAAGTTTTCACAAAGCCTTTTAGTTTGTTAGTATTTTAATTAGCCTGTCTTCTTTCTTTGTGTTTGCCCTGGATGTGTCTTGCTTGAGCAAGTGACCTTGTGGATCCGGCTCCTGCATTTCCCACAGCACTTTGCACAGAGCCAGCCATGGAAGATATCTTCACAATGACTTATTAAATTAATTTTCTCAAATCCCTTCTGGACTGCCCCTTTGCCTTCATTAATTATGTTAGACCTAGAGGAAGTGACCTCTACTTGCTACCACGGCCAAATTACATCTTATGCTTGGAGATTCTTTGAACAATACATTTTTTTCAAGAAAAGTGATAAACTGTTAGAGTTAGAACATATTCACTTTAGAGATGAAGCTATGAATATTCTTACCGTTCGTGATTTCTCACCTCCCTTTGGAAAACTCACGCCACACATACATTTGTCCCACACAGACTTTCTCTTATAGTGGTTTCTAACTGCAGAATAATGAACTAGGAGTAAGAATGGAAAAACACATTCTGTTTTGTCTTTTTAGCTGGAAAACCACAGCTAAATATCAGAGTCTTAACTATTATAATATAAAATGCAAATATGATATGTCAAAATTTTTTTAAATGTTAGAGCTCCGGTTTTTAATTACGCCAAGTATTTCTTTCGAGATTTAAGAGATTTTTAAGCTTTACAAGCATTAATGCCTTTGTGGTCGTGATTTGTTTGCCCCTATTTAAAAGAAGCGGGCATACAGTTGGAAGAGAATATTGATGCCGCAGGAAAACTTAGAAGAACGCATCTACTTCTTTTCTCTTTTTGCTTCTAAGATCAAAAATCTAGCACAGTAGGGAAATGGGGCAAATCTGTTAAGAGGGGATAATTGTGGCTGTATCTTCTGTCCCATCACCCGTTAGCCACAGGATCAATGTGAATCCCGGGTTTTGCTAATCTGACGGCCTTGGCTCTGCTTTAGGTAAACAGTATAAATTATTTCCAGAAGAGTTGTGCGGGAAACGTGAGATATCACTGCAGAGCTCAACGCCCTCATACGACTCAGCGTGTCTGAGCGCGGCCCCGGGCACGTTAACTGCCATGTGTCCTCAGGAGCCCCGAGGAGGACATCGGACAGGCCTCCCACCCGCCGCACCCTTTCCCATCCCGGTTGCACCTGCATGAAAGAGAACCTGCCAGCATTTCTTCAGCAGTTTCTGGCTGTCAAAACAACTGCAGCCTCGTGGGGCTGCGCATGCTTGCCCGCTGAGGAGAAAACACTGCAGTAAGTGTTTTCCGTGTATTTTCCTGTTGCATCCTCACAGAGCCTTTTGACTAGGGTCTCCATTCAGCAGACGATGTAAGCAGATCTCAAAGAGGGTTAGGATTTTAATAATGAGTATCTTTTCAAGGGAGAGATTGAGATCGGAGCCCCCGTTGCTTGGTACTCCAGGGAACTCTGCAACACACTGCTCTGCTGGTGACGTGCGCCCGGAAACCGTTCCTGTCCCAGTACATTCCTTTGATGTCTGTCTTCGTCACTTTAGGCTGCCAGAACACTCGTACTCTAGACTGGGTGGTTCGAACAATAGAGATTTATTTCTCATAGCTCTGGAGGTCGAGAAGTCCAAGATGAGAGCGCCGGTGTGACTCTTCTGTTGAGGGCCCTCTGGTTCACTGGCTGCTATTTTCTCCTCTCACACTTGGTGGTGAACAGAGAGAAGAACCTTTTATATTTCTTCTTCTAAAGGAGCTAATCTTGTTCCCGAGAGCGCCTCTGACCTCATCGCTAAAGGTCCAAGGTGGCTATCCCACCACATTAGAGACCACACTTCATTCACCCTCTGGATTTGGGAGGAGCACAGTTCTTCATCCATAATAATCCCTGAGACTAACTGGTAGGTAATTTTTACATATTCTTGGTGATAGGAAAAATGTCTTCCCGTGATTGTAGACTGAGAATACTGTGGTTCTGGGCAACATTGGCACTTAATCAAACTCTCTTTAGTGTGAGAGTGTGAGCTCCAGGAAGGCAGGGCTCTTGGTCTGCTGAGTCCAGGATTGTATCTCACCTGGAGCACGACCAGGGGAAGATGCTACACAAATTGCTACAGAATGAGTGAATTTCCCAGCTTGGTCTAACTTTCAAATCCAACTTTGGATTGCACACCATTATGTTTTATTTTGTCACAGAAAAGAAAGGTTGCACTTTGGAGGAATAAATGAAACTTTTTGAATTCACTGGGAAAAAATAAATAAAAGTTTCCACAAACCACAACTAAATAGATATAAAATCTCCAGCTGCTCTTTCAGAGTGGCTCACCACTGGTTATAAACTGTCAGGATTTCTACTTCCAATCCACTAAAAGCATTCATTTTTCTTCAGAATACGTTTTAGTCCATTAATCAAACTCCTACCAGCAGTGGTTGGTGCACACATGATAGGAATAAAAGGATGTCTTGGTCTAAAAACCATAATGCTAATTCTGCCAAACAAAGGACCTCTCTTTGGAGAGGATGGTTAGTTGCTTGTTTCTAATTGGTGCTCCTCCAGGTAGGATGAAATTTAGAAATAGATCTGGTTTGTGTGAGATTCCAGTTGTAGACTTCTTTGTATATATGTGTTTTAAACCAAGACAAAGGAGGACAAGTGAAAAATGACAGAAATGTATGAGGAGAAAAGGAACCATAAAGCATAGAAAAGAAGATACAAAAGAAAGGAAAGACTTGAATGGAAAAGAATGGGAATTCCCTTGTACAAGGAGATGAGTGCTGGGATGCACTTTGAGGCTAGGTTCAAATATTAAGTATGCTGAGAAAGGCAGATGGAGGACTAGTGAGTGCAGCCATGCTTTTGGTAATCTATATCAGAAGTGAAAAAACTACCATTGTGTTAGTGGACTTTCGGTCACAGTGACAAAATATCTGAGATAAGCAATGTAAAGAGGGAAGCTTTATTTCTGCTGGTGAGTCTTGAAGTTGGAGTCCATGGTTGGCCAGCACCATTGTGTGTGGGCTGGTGGTGAGCTGGCAGATCCCTGCCAGAGTACAAGGTTGGGGAAGCATTTCTATTGCACGGCCAGGAATGTGAAAAAAAAGAGCAAAAGGCCAGGTTCCACCATTCCCCTGAGGGGTCCAAGCAGTGTGATCCACTAGTTTTTCACTAGGCCCTACCTCCTGTGGGCTCCAACTCCCAGCTGCCTGAGTGCAATGCTAAGCTTATCACATGGACTTTCCAGGGCCAAACTAACAAACGTCACCATGTCACAGTGCGGCCCCTTTAGAGGGAATCCATGAAAGCCAACGTGAGGTCCTAATTCTTTCCACTCTCAGCCTTATTCATACTCTTCATAGTGGCTCCTGTTCATTTGTGTGGGAAAGTACCAGCCCTTGCTGAATTTACTGTAGCAGAGGAGAAACTGTAGGTTTCCCTTCTAACTATAGCATCCAGGCTTTGTGATAAAATAGGTAGTTTGATCATTTATATAATCACTACCTGTAAGGGAGCAATTCAATCCCCAATTGCAGAGCCACTGTACATAAACAGATACCATGCTCCCTGGCCACTCTCATTGAGAAGTTACTTTTTAATTGCTTTGCTTATAATTTCAACTTCAAAGCCAGTAATAGCTTTCGAATTAATAGCTCATAGCCCATATGATACACTGATATTTAATTAATGAGTTCATAACTCCAGTGGCACATTGCCTTTCTGACAGCTCCTCCAGGTTGCTAGTTTCTATTCTGCTGACTGTTGTCTACTCGCCATTCTCTGAGAGGTCATTTTTGTAGGTCCTTGCAGGCTGCAAGGTGCAAAAGAACGGCTCAGACACAGAGAAACGGGCTCCTTTCCTTCTCAACAGAGCAGCCAGCTTCCTTAGGTCTCTGAGTCAGACCAAAAGGTAGTAGTTCCTTCTTTTAACGTTTAAGGGTTGCCCAGCCTAGGTTCTGTACTATCCCCGAGTAAACTTGCCCCATCCACAGGCTTCGAGGTCAGAAGTTGGATGAGGGAGTTCACAGCTCTGCCTTCCTTCCGCAGCCTTTGCAAATCTTCCCAAGCCCACAGAGCTTCCACTGTCTCAGCCAGCTTGCACCTTGCAGGAGTTGGCAAACTGTGGCACTTGGCACAGGAATGGCTGGGCTTTGTTTGTTTGTTTGCTTTTGTTTTGTGATTGCTGGAAGAGGAGAAGGAGGACAAAGAGGAGGAGAAAAAGAAATTATTCAGGTGCTTCCCAGAAAATCCTTGCTGAGGGGCAGTTAACACTTGCCCTAAGCTTCTGTTAAGTACGATTGCAATCCTCCCCACTGGGCACAACTTAGTGTTTCTCTCTCACAGAGCAGTTTTCTCTACTCTCCCCTGCAGCTGGCCATCCCTGCAGAGAGGGGACCCCTGTTCAGGAGGCAGGCGGCCACTTCCAGGGCCATGAGAGTGTCCATCTACCTTTTAGGGGCCCTGTGCCACTACACCTGGTAGCCTCTTCCAGGGTTTCCAAGTAAAATAAAGACCTTCTACAGGTAGTCTCGGTGCTAAAATTATCCCCTTCATGTCCGCAGTCATAATTCCTGGCGTTGAGTTCAACATTTGCAATCAATCGTATTGGAGTTGAGGTTTGGGCTTTTCGGAGGGTGCTCACAGAGAGTAATTCTGGGACCATCCGCATCCCGTTGTGAGCTGCTCCTGTGTCACCCACTAGGGCTTTGCTGGCTGCCAGCCTGAAGCCAGGGTAGAGAGAGAGGGACAAGGACAAGCACCGGGAAGGATGAAAGGACAGCACTGCTGTCTGGATCAGCCAGGTCTTCATTCTGAGTGTTATTTAGTCAGACCGCACTCAGGAACACATTTTCTCGACTAACAGAACACTAATAGAACACAAGAAGGGAAGGGGCATAAATGTGTTGCCTTCAGTGCTTGGTGCTGGCTGGGCTAGAGCTTCATAGATTGCTATAAACTTAGAATTAATTGAAGATAATTGAAATAACTCTTGAGTTATTAATTGTACTTGGATTATTAAGATAAAGATAATTAGAATAAAATTAGGTATACAAATAGTGATTTCATTAATGATTTTAACTTTAAGAATTGCTTTAAAAGTGTTCTAGCAACTGACTTCTATAGACAGGCTAATAATAATGATGATGATGATAGCAATAATAATAACAGTCACCAGTTATTGAGTGCTTGCCGTTCCTCAGGAGCTGTGACATCGTGATAGGTTCTTCATATATATTATCTTAACTCATTAAAAATCTTTCAAGGATGTATAGAGATCCTCCCTGAGTGGTGAAGGAGGGTGTGCTTCCAGAAGGGAGTTATGCTGGAGAAGGAGCTCCCTGGAATTCGTGATGTGAGCATCTTCTGTTACGAAGATGGTCATTCTGTAGTGCAGCTCCTAAAAGCCAGGGGAGGACCCTGCATGCTTCTGAGCTCATTTCTGGAAGCAGGACTCGAAGGTTCACACAATACACAACCTCTGAGGGTAGCTGTGGCTCAGAACTACCCATAAAAGCACAGCAATAGCTATTTCTGTTTTGCACTGAAGTCTGGTGGAATTTGATCCATTATCAACTTCTAAAAAGGCTGAGAGCCTATGTAAAGAGAGCGTTGGTACGCATAGTTACACATCATGTGACAGACATGCCAGAAACAGGATTCCACTTTATTGCTTGAACCAGACTCTATAATGCTACTCCATAAAAAGACCCACAAAAACTCAACAATAGTCAGTAATGTTTGTTGAGTGTTTATATTGTGCTTGGGAGGTGACAAGCATCTGTGTTATCGAATTTCAGTGATCATCCCATCCTCACTTTCCTTATAAGGACATTGGGATTTTAAGAGGGGTGGTTCTTCATTTCTCCAATGCCACACAGCCAGTGTTGTAGCATGGCTGAAATGTAGCTGCATAACTATGTTTTGGGTCTGTTAGCCATTAAGCTACTAGGTGTTTAAATTTGTGATTTTTGGTAATGACCACTTTCACTCTCAGCTCTGTTCAGTTGTTCGCCTGTACTGCGTGTGTGTGTGCGCACACATGCATGTATGTGTGTGCCTGAGACCAGGGAAAGCCGCTTTTGCAGCATGAGGCAGTGCTATGCAGTTAATTAGCACATGTCTTCAGGGTTCACACCATATAGTATTTCCTTCTTTTCTGCTCTGAGATATTTTTCAGCATGGGCCAGGATTCTCCCTTTTTTGTGTTCTAGGAAAGCAGACTCTAAGGTGTGCTGGAAAAGCCAAGCCATTGATCTGATTTCAGTTTCTCTCTCTGCATTTGTTTTCTTCTTTTGCATGTGAGCACAGCCAGTTGTTTAGAATTTTGAAGCCCTCCTGTCTACTGAGTTAAAATCTTTCCCTTCCATTTAGTCTGTGAGGCAGCATCTTTTACTAATAGAAAAACGTACGCAGAGCTAATGGATATACGAGTGCATGTGCAACTGTAGAACCTCTACTTATTTTTTTATTTCACTCACATTTTATTCAACACCCTACAAACGTGAATTGGGCAAAGCCATTAAAGTCATCACGTACATTTAAGTCACCACGTACGTTAACAAAAAGCCTGATTGTTAAAACAAAGAAAGACTTTTTCTTAAACCTTCTGGAGGGAATTTTCAAAATCAATATTTTCCCTCTCTGAAGACACACCCAAGCTGGTTTCTTGTTACCAAATTAGGTCAAAATGATCAATATGTGGATGTATTAATTTGAATGCAGTCATACTGAAGTCCAAACTAGGTTCTAAGCAAAGACCAGTGGATAGCCCATTCCTTCTAATGATCACTGGGAATGCATCTTTTTTTTTTCTCTCTTTTGGTTTGTGGGATGGCAGCTTGCAGTTGGCAAAGCAAATCAGAGGAACACCCAAAGTTAAATGTGTGAATAAAATACAAGAAAAACATAGTAATGACTAATAAGATGTAAATGCCAGGAAATTTTCTTGTCTTTTAAATTAGACATCTGTGCCCTATTTTTACATGCTCATCACCATAAGCGCTTTAGCATGTTTTCCCAAATCTGTCTGCACAGACATATTCTAGAGGCCTTGAAGCTTTAACACCTTCGCTGCTACAAAAATGCCCTGGCAGTCTCTCTGGTGGAACATCTGCTGAGAGTACAAGACGTGTGACACGGTCGTGAGACACGGAGAGCTGGCGTGGCGCCTTCTCCATGAAAGGAAGAACTGTGCTGCTGGGTCATGTCTGCAGGAAGCCTGGCGTGGGGGACCCGCATCTCCCCGACAGCCTCCGCGTCATACCAGCCACCAGTTCTGGGCTTGGCCTTGCGCAGAAAGGGGGGAAGGAGGGGGAGGAGGAGGAGAGGGAGGAGGAGGA
>NW_022900914.1:4271384-4321794 GCF_012274545.1 Fukomys damarensis | reverse complement strand
AGGAGGAGGAGGAGGAGGAGGAGGAGGGAGCAGATGAAGGGCTGTCGGGAGTGAGCTGCTCCAGCCCACGGCTGTCTGCACGGCTTGAAAGGTGGCAAGAGCTCTGCTGGTTCTATTTGCAGAGGAACAGTTGGCCCGAGGGGCTTCACGCCCTGCAGGAGAGACAGACGCTGATGCTGACCTTGGTTTGCGAGGCTCCACGAATGAAGACTGTGGTCCGGGAAGCTCTGCCTTCAGAAGATGTGGTGTCTCGGAGGCTTCCCACGCTGCCCAGAAATGCTGTGCTGCTGTCTTGCGAGCTCCCCTCCCAGCCCTTGCTGGAAAGAGTTCCTTCCAGAGTGAGAGTCTCAACGTGGGATAAGAGCCTACAGCCACACTCTGAAGTACAGATGTGGATAACCGTCCTGGAGAGCAGGACGAGGGAGAGACAAACGGCTGAGTGGAGGTGGAACCCGGGGAGAAAACAATGGCCAGGCCTCAAGTCCAATTTTGCTGGTTGTGTTTGTTGAAGCCCCAGGCCAACGGCACATCCTACGTAAAGTGAATTCCTTTATTGGACAGTTTCTGTTGTGTACAGTGATTTTTTAAATCCACCTAACAACTGTTTGAAGTTATTTCCATTTTGTGGATGGAGAAACTGAGCTTCAGAAACCGAGGCAGTTCCAGTTAGCTGAGGGAGAGGAGTGGCCGAGGCTTCACGGCAAGTGGAATCCGGCCCGGTCCTCTGAGGCCTGAGGTTGAAACCTCAACGTCAGCTCGTGTGTGTCACACCATGGATTTGTATGCGCTCCTGGGAGAGTTACTTCAGCCTCTCTGCTTCCATTTCTGTGGGGAAACCACCCGGGGGATGGGAAACGTCCACTTTCAGAGTCCCCGTGAAGACCACGGTCAGATGGATTCTCTGGGCCCACACAGGGGACAGGAGTCAGCCCTGGAGCACGTGGCCAATCTCAAGCCACGGCGCCCGCCCCATGAGCCGCGGCACAGCCGGATTTACACTCAGTTCTCCCAGGCCCATGTGTTGTGGGCCGTCAGAGGCGCAGGACGTGCTCGACTCTGTGCGTGGTAGAGTGGTCTTGGACCGCTGCAGGATGCACCCGAGGAACAGTGCTGTACTGGCCACCACCCTCGCTTCAGGGGGAGTGAAAGTGATGCCTGGGGGGAGCTCAACACAGCTCGGAAGAAGAAAGCAGTCATTTCCACGGGCTCCACGCTCTTGCTGGGGTCTCCGCAGGCCGGGTTGCTCCTCCCTCTCCTCGAAGGCTCAGCCCGTCCAGGCCAGTTGCTTCGGAGCTCCTCCAGCCTCAGCATCTCTGACACATCATTTACTCATTTCTTCGAGGTAGCTGAAGCTCTGTTGTGTGTCAGGCACTGTTTGCAGCCCTGGAGGGAGAGCAGCAAACTAAATGGAGAAGGGCCTGTGCTTCTTGGGATCCACAGGGCAGCGTGCAAGGCACGCAGGGGTGATGGGGTGCTTTCTTCACCTTCATTTAACTACATTTGCAGAGAGTCTTGTGATCCAAATACAGGAACATTTACACATTCTGGATTATGAGTCTTTGCATGATGCCTTTCACCATCTGACATTCTATCTAGAATGTGTCATTCTGCTACAGACAAGATGTCAGATATTGAAAGATGCAATGCACAGGAAATTAACGTGGGAGATAAAGAATGCCAGTGTAAGTTTTGGGGCTCTTACATTCCGTGAGGTAAACACGGAAGGTCTTGCCCATGTATTGATCATTAAACAGAGACTTGAAGGAAGTAAAACTCTTTGGAAGAAGAGCATTTCAGGCACCAAGAACAGCATGTGCAAAGATCCTGAGGCACATCAGGATGGCCTGTGTCCTGGGACAGTGCAGAAGAATAAGAGGTACAGCAGCAGAGGATGAGATCAATCTGGGGAGCATATATTGCCCAGTCTCAGGGGTCAGTGTAAAGACCTTTATTCAGAGTGAAACGGAAAGCTGTCAGAGCAGCAAAGAGTGGCAAAATCAGATTGAACTTTTTAGAAACATGTTGTCTTTGGCTATTTCTTGAATAGAGCACAAGGGCAATAAAGAGAGTCCATGGAGGAGGATATCCCAATAAATATCTGAGACATGCTGTGAACTAGTGCGATTCCGGGTGTGTAAAGAACAGACCCAGTAGGCTTTGCAGTGGGGTCTATGTGCTGTGGGAGTGAGAGACTGAGGACAAGGAGGCCGGCATGCTTAGCTCGAGCAGCTGCAGAGACAGAGTTACACTCAGCTTGAAGGACGAGGTGCCGGGGTGGCGGGAGAGACCCCAGTCAGTCGTGGGCTGCTTCCTGCCATCCGTGCCCAGATAAAGTCTTGACAATTGAGCAGCGGCGTGACGCTGGCAAGCGACACCCGTAGGGAAGATGGAGCTGGCAGAGTGGCCTCTGTGCAGGGGTCCCCAGTCCTGAGGCCAGGAGTCCCACCCTGGCCTCCCCTGGAGTAGCTCACATTACCCTGAATGTTTCCTGTGTTCAGGCGAAGGGAACCAGGTCTCTGCCCTCAAGGCACTCATGGTCTAGCAGGAAGTCACATGTGAGTACGTAAACAACATCTAGGCTGGTAAGTTTGGCAATTCCAAGAGAATTACGCCCACTTTTATCACAGAGGGAGTATCTGGAATGTGTGCCGAGGATACCTTCTCTAGGCCTGGATGTTTGAGGAAGACGCAGTTTATGCCGAGAGTTTCTCTGTCCAGTTATGAAGCTGTTGAATAATCTAAGTGAGTGTAAGACCTAAACCAAATATGCCGTAGGGTCAAACCTAAGTGACTCGCTTTCAGCTCTTGTATAGGTGACAGGACCAGAAACATCTCCACAATCCACACCAAAGCAGGATGCAGGAAGGTGTGAGCTCAACTCCTCATGCCGGGAACTCAGCACGGATTTAGCTCTCATGCTAGGAATGGAAAATTTCGGTCCTGAGCTTAAAAGTGTGTTAGACTATCCACATTCCCTGTGAGAAAAATCAATGAAAGTATTTTCTGACCCATTTTAGTGAACTTTATTTGGCTCTTTACAGTGAGTACTAAAAACATTAACTCATACAAGAAATGCTCTTTGAATAGTAAGATCTGAAAAATGCAGTGGATGGCCAAGTGCTTCCTTTGAAAAGTGGTTAGTTAGATTGAGACGGTGCACCAAGTGGGGACCTCATTCTAATACCATTTTTATTACAGACAAATAGTTCACATGCATTGGCTACAATCTTCCTTTGCAACGAGCTTTACAGTAGACCACCACTTGGTGGCTTTTTAATTTTAATTATCTTACTTCACACTGAGACAAATATTTCCTCTGATGAAGGTGAGAAAATCTACAAGGGGAATTTCCTGTTCTTTGCATAGAGTCAAATATAAAAGACAAAAGAAAAGCAAGTGGTAGTTTCTTTTAACAGGCGATAAATGGATCCGGTCAACCAACTTTGTAATCGCTCACCTGTCAGTCGGTGTTGGAGAACATTCATGAATTCATGGATCACCAATCACAAAAGTGTGAGGGTCTTATGAGTGAAGGACAGTGGGTGTCCTCTGTCCTTGGCACCCATCCATACCTCCGGTCACAGCGAAGCCTGGGCAATGGGGAGAAAGTAACTCCTCCCCCATACGCCAACTTCACGTGCACCACGAGGCTGCTGGGAATTGGTTCCTCCTCTCACCAAGCCTGCTGCTTATCTTTTTCAGCTGTTTTCTTTTCTCTGGGCTTTATCTCAAGTGCTCTTACTGCTGACTTTTCAAGGGTATGCACCGTTTTGTTCTGTAACCGGTCGTCTGCCGACCACACCTAGCGCAGCTTTCACTTCATGTGGTACAGAAGTTTGATTTCAGTCCTTCTCTATCTTCCACATCTCCACCATAGTTAAAGTTTCCTCCACTTCTGTGCACATAACAAATGACCTTTATTCACAACTATGGCTTATGTCCTTGTCCACTAATTTTACCATTATGTCAGTGTTCTTCGATTTTAATTTTTCACTGTAAATTGACAGATTATGCTTTTAGGTCTTTAGGGAGCAATAAACCATTATGGTTTATGAATATGTTGCCCCATCAGTGTGCCTGTGCCCAAAGCATTCATTCTTCTAGTGATAATCTGAAATTTATGTATCGATTTTGAAGTGAACAATGCATTATCATCACTGAGTCACCGCCATCTGCGATGTATATAAATGAAAAAAGGACCTTTTCCTCCTGGGAAATTGAGGGCATGCACTGAGGTGCTGAACCCCTTTGTCTTCTTCTTTCTGATCCCCACTTTCTGGTAGCTACCGCTCTATTTTCTGCCTTCTTTGCATTCAGTTATTTTAGATTCCATATATGAAGCGAAACGCGTGATATTTTCCTTCCTGCCCCTAGCTTATTTCACTTACTATAGTTTTTCCATTCCTGCTGTTACAAATGAAGTTTTATCTCTTTCAGGCTGGCTAGAATTTGCCTGTGGGCCCACACCGCAGGTTCCTTTCCGCTGCTCCATTGGCGGGAGTGTAGGTTGCCTCTGTGTCTGGCCTGAGCAGTGGTGTAGTGCACGCGGGTTTTCAGACGTTTCTCTGGCTTACTCATTGCAAATCTATGGGTAGATACACCCAAGAAGTCTGCTGGATCGCATGGTAGTCCTGTCTCAAATTTTTGAGGAATCTCCATGCACTTTTTCCCAGAACTTTTGTACCAATTTAAATTCCCATCACCTTGAGTCTTTCTTGGTTGGTTGTGTTTTTCTGCTGTTTTGTAGGATGGATAATTTTGGATTATATGGTAGACATTATGAATCTTGGGTTGCAGGTATGCTTGAATTTATATATGTATTCATGAGCTTTGCTCTGGAGTTCAGTTATGCCTTTGTAATGCGCAGACAAAGCCGACTTCAACCTAGGCACATGGGGCACCTCTGCGGATTCTATCAGGTGTCAGAGAGGTACGTAGATTTCCTGCGACTTACTCCTGGTGTGTACGAACTGAAGATCACTCCTTCTAACCATTTTACATGTTGGATGATATATTTTTCCTTTTCTCAGCCTCAGGTGCTGTGTTACCAGGCACGTGCTGGTCCAAGCCCAACTTCATGCTGGAGCAGAAGCCTCTGTAGTTTACCCCAGGGTGAGGAGAGGGAATGAATGTCTCTCCTCGCACATTGCCTGTCCTGAAAATTTGAGCCTCCTGCCTGCTTCTTAAAGTCTCGTCTTACCACCCCCCCACAGGAGAAGGTCCTTTGTTGGCTGATTTCCCTTCTTATGCTGCAGCCTGCAAATTCTTTCCAGTTATAACTGCAGCCATCACAGGACTTACCTTGTTTGTTCCTTTCTCTGTAATCAGTTTAAATCACACACACACACACACACACCTTCAAACCACACTCCCAGTATAAAAAGTAATGAACTGTATGTTTCAGTGTGATGCCTAGAACCATAGAACTTGTAGAAACAAACAAGAGAGAAAAACTTGCTGGAGTTAGGAAGAGTTCTTTGATAGGTCTGAAGGAATAATTCGTCATGGGAAGAGTGGAGAAGTGGGACTTCATCAACATTTTGCTCTCTGATGGACGCAAAGTGATTTCACAGGCAAGGCACAGATTTCAGCAAAATATTTGCCAATCACGTGTCTGACACAGATTTGCACCTGGGGGATAAAGCACTCTCAGGACTCAGGAAAGGGAAAACAACAGCAATAACAGCAGCAAACTAATAAAATGTTTGAGTAGATACACGAAAATAGAAGCAATGACAGACAAGTTTAGAAGTAGGCAACTATTATTATGATATATAGATGTTTTATAGTTTCAGAGAGTGATAAAGGTAAGAGTTAATATCATATTTTCATCACCATTCAGATTAAAGCCTGAGGTTAAACTCAAAGAAAATAAAATATGTGACTTCTAAATTGGTACTGTACAGGGAAAATGAAAGAAGATGCAATTGAAAGTTGGCAAAGAAAGAGGAAAAGAGAAATTTTGAAAAATAGAAAATATTGAAATAGTATTAAATCAAAACCCAATGTTTTAGAAATTAGAATAATGGAATATGATGAGATACTTTGCCAGAAAGTAGACTTCTTAAAAAAATTGTATTTTTGTTTATCTGCTTATTTATTTTGTGTTGCTGAGGATTGAACCCAGGACCCTGCGTGTGTGTGGCACGTGCTCTAGCACAGAGCTGCATCCAGAACCCGTGGACTGGATTTCAACATTTAAACTCTGCTGTGCCACTCTTTAGAAATATGCCTACGATGTTTTTAGGCAAAAATTAGCATACACAGAACAGTCACTACAAACTGATATTCATTTCACCTGGAAGTACACTAATACAGGCTTGTATGCTTTAATAACTGGCTAAAATTATGTAAATGGTCATTTGTGGGGCATTATATACTTATTTTAACATTTTGTAAATTATATAGGCAAAATAAATGAGTGATTTTATAGAATTGAATGAAAAATTTACTTAATTGATGCAAAGTAAGTAAAAGTAGACACAGTGATAAAAGTTTCATACAAACCATATTTAGGGACCCTAAGTTAGAGATGAGTAATAAAAGCACTGCCAGAAAAATTTTTATTTTAGGAGGTTTTAAAACTTCCTTTTAAAACAGCATACACTTGAAAATGGCCATACTGCCAAAACTGCTATACAAATTCAATGCAATGCCAACTGAAATTCCAAAAATATATTTCACAGAGCTAGAGAAAATAATCCAAAAATTCATTTGGAACCAGAAGAGACCTAGAATAGCAAAAGCAGAGAGACATGGTAGGGGATATCACAATCCCCAACTTGAAACTAGACTACAAAGCCACTGTAATAAAAACAGCATGGTACTGGCAAAGAAAAAGACCTGAGGATCAGTGGAATAGATTGGAAGACACAGAAACAACTCCAGATGTACTCAGCAAACTCATCTGTGACAAAGGGGCCAACCATCTTCAGTGGAGGAAAGATACCATCTTTAATAAATGGTGCTGACAAAAATGGATTTCAACCTGCCAAAGATTATAACTAGACCCTTATCTTTCATCATACAGTAAACTAGAATCCAAGTGGATTAAAGATCTAAATATTAAAACAAAAATACTAAACTTGCTGGAAGATAAGTTAGGCAAAACTCTTGAAGACAGTGGCATAGGAAAAGACTTTATGAACAAATCCTTAGTAGCACAGAAACTAGCACAAAGAATCAACAACTGGGATCTCATCTTATTAAAAAGCTTCTGGACTGCAAAAGAAATTACCAAAAGAACTAAGAGACAGCCTACAATGAGCTCCTCAGACAAAGGACTATTATCTAGAATATATAAAGAACTCAAAAATATCAGCGCCCCCAAATATAAAGACTTGATTAAAAAAATGGGCATCTGAAATGAACAGACACTTCTCAGACAAAGAAGTAAAAGCATGAAGTAAATATATGAAAAAATGTTCCACATCACTGGTCATTTGAGAGATGCAGATGAAAACAATGCTGAGATTCTACCTCACCCCACAAAGAATGACTGCTAACAAATCAACCAACAACAAATGTTGGCGGGGTTGTGGGGAGAAAGGAACCCTCTCTACTGTTTGTGGGAGTGCAGACTGGTGCAACCACTGTGGAAATCAATATGGAGATACCTCAAAGAGCTGGAATTAGAGGTTCCATCTGACCCAGCCAGCCCTCTGCTGGGTATCTTTCCAAAAGAATTAAAATAATCCTACCACAGTGATATATGCTCACCCATGTTTATAGCAGCACAGATTGTAATAGCTAAAACGTGGAAACAGCCAATTTGCCCATAAATTGGAGACTAGATAAATAATATTTATTTAATAAAATGGAATACTACTCAGCCATAAAGAATGAGAAACTAGAGTCATTCATAGGAAAATTGATGCTTATTGAGGATATACTCAAGTGAAATAAATAAGTCACACATGTGTAAATACTGAATAGTTTCTCTGCTGTGAAAAACTATAATTGTAAATATGATACAAATGGAATAATTGACAATGTGAAATAGAAAGAAAAGGGCTAAAGGTTTAGGGAAAGTGGGAAGGGTAGGGGAAAGGAAATAAGGGAAAAGAAAAAATCTGAGAAAATGAAAAAATAGAAATAAAGTTTTTGTAAATAGGGAAGGGAGGAGGGGGTGAAGGGAGGACAGGGTTATGGGGAAAAAATGAGAACTAAGACCTGTCATGTAAGGGTACAAGATCCCAATGGTGAATGTAACTGTATTGTATACCTAAAATGTACCAATAAACTCAATGAGGAAAAAAAAATGTTCAACATCTCTGGTCTTTCTAGAGATGCAGATGAAAACAATGCTGATATTCCACCTCACTGCATAAAGAATGGCTGTTATCAATAAATCAATCAATAACAAATATTGGCAGGGTTGTGGGGAGAAAGAAACCCTTCTCCATTGTTGGTGGGAGTGCAGACTATGGAAATCAATATGGAGACACCTCAATGAAGTGGGATTAGAGGTTCAATTTGACCCAGCTATTCCTCTGCTTGGTATCTTTCCAAAAGAATTAAAAGAATCATTCCACAGTGATATATGCACACCCATGTTTATAGCAGCACAGTTTATAATAGCTAAAACTTGGAAACGTCCAAATTGCCCATCAGTTGGAGACTGGATAAAGAATATTTTTTTAATAAAATGGAATACTGCTCAGCCATAAAGAATGAGAAACTACAGTCACTCATAGGAAAATGAACGCTTATTGAAGCCATACTCAAGTGAAATAAATATGACACCTATGTGTAAATACTGAATAGTTTCTCTGGTGTGAAAAATGAAAAGTGTAAGATCCAAATTGTATAACTGATAATGTGAAATAGGAAGAAAAGGGCTAAAAGTGTACGGGAAGTGGGAAGGGCAGCAGAAAAGAAATAAGGGAAAAGAAAAAAACATGAGAAAAGGAAAAACGTCTTTGTAAATAGGGGAGTTTGAAGGGGGTGAAGGGAGGGCAGGGGTGTGGGGAATAAATGAGAACCAAGATCTGTCATGTAAAGGTACAAGATCCCAAAGCTGGGCATGGTGGAACACACCTGTAATCCTATCACTCAGAGGCTGAGTCAGGAGGATTGCTGTGAGTTTGAGAGCAGCCTACATAGTGAGTTCCAGGTCAGTCTCAACTACATAGTGAGACCCTGTCTCAAAAAACCAAAAAAAAAAAAAAAAAAAAAAAAAAAAAAAAAAAAAAAAAAAAAAAAAAAAAAAAAAAGAAAAGAAAAGATACAATATTCCAATGATGTATGTAACTGTACTGTATACTTAAAAGTGCCAATAAACTCAATTAAAAAAGAACCAGCATACATTATAAGAAGTCATAAAAGAAGTTAGAATAAGGTTTGAATTGAAAGATACATAGGCTACATACCAAAATTGTGGAGTTACAGTATACTTGGATATAAATTTTATACGTAAATGTTAAAAGAATTCAAAAAGAAAGAAAAACCGAAAAATGAGTGACTTAAGCATCCAAGTTGAGATTTTTCTTTTCCTTCATTTGTTTGAAAGTTGGGTGGAGGGATTGAGGGATGAGTGTAGGAGAAGAAATGGTCTAAAGTAGAAAAGAAAATGTAAAAAAAGCAAATCTAAAGCCAAATGAAAAAAGTACATTTATTTGTACAGTGAATTAGCAAGATCCATCAAGATTCAAGATTAATTAAGAACAAAGAGAAAGTCTAAAATTTAAAGAGTAATGTGCGAAAAACAGACATAGCCAAAGTAATTCAGAGAATAAAATGTTATTGAATGCATGTAAATAACTTTATACCAATAAATTAGAAAACTTTCATAAAAACCAGAAAAGTCCAAAAAAATAATAGCTTACCAATTCTGTCTCAATAAGAAATAGATGTCTCACAGTTCTATAATCATTAAAACAGGATCATTGGTCAGTTAAAATTCTTCCCATACAAAAAGCATCAGACAGAATGTTTTATAGTATATTTTAACAAAGAGTGCAAGAATCAAATGTTACAAAATTAATATAGAAAAAGTGGAAATACTGTGCAACACATTTTTAAAGTTCACAGAACCCTGATTCCAAACCTAACATAGATAGCATCTAGAAATTTATTAGCCAATTTCACTCATGAATATATATATGCAAACACCCTAAATAAAATATTGACAGACAGTACCTATAATGAATAAAAGAACACAATATATCATGACCAAGTTAGATATTCTCAGAAATACATGATTAGAATTCTAGATTTAGAAAATTGCTACTTAGATTTAGTGTTCACACTGGTATTTGGGAAAATGTGTTGGGAAAATCCATCATACTAAAGTACAAAGCCATGAAATTAACAGTCGTGGGAACAGCATTTGAGAAAATTCAACTTTTATTAATGATGGAAAATAAAAGTAAAAGAAATTAAAGGAACCCCCCTCAACATAATGGACGAAGCATTTAACTTCCTAAATAAATACTTTTCATGGAGACATATTTCCCTAATACCACGACCAAAGGAGATTGAGTGTTACCCTACTACTAGTTAACACCGACTATCCTAGCCAGACCTGTGAAGCACAATGAATCTGGAAATACAGAAAGAAGTTAATACTGAGAGAAATTAATTGATATGGTTTGAAGTATAAGAAGTAAAATTACATTGCCAGATGACTTGGGCATCTATAGAAAAGCATATAGAAAACTATTAAAATTAATAAGTAGGTTGTGGTGGTGCAAGCCTGAAATCACAGGACTCTGGCAGTCTGAGCGAGGAGAATCACAAGTTCAAGACCAGCCTGAGAACTTAGTGTCTTAGAGGGAGAGTTCCCAGAAATATTTTTTTTTTTTAAAGGCTGGGGTTGCAGCTCATTGCAAAATTCCTGGGCTCAATTCTTAGTAATATAAATAAATGAATAAAAAACAGAAGTATTAAAATTTGGTATGATTTCATTAACAGGTCAGTAACTAGAAAGTGAATAATTAAAGGAAACTATTTTAACTCAAAACTATCAGTAACCTGATGCAGACTAAGACATCTATGAAAAATGTAAATTTTTGTGAAATGATATCGAAAAACCGTTAAGAAAATTGTGAAGTAGCCAATATTAAGGGCTGAAAAGATTTGATATCCAAAATATTTCATTTCTCTCTCCCAAATAATCTATTATCCCAGTGTAATTGTAATGAAAATATCAAGTATTTGTTTTCTGACTTAGGTAAGCTTAAAATAAATTTATAGAATAAGAGAGGTAAAGGTTAACAGATAAATATGAATAAGAATAATATGAGAATGTTTCCCATATCAGACTTCAAAATGTATTGTTATGCAGCTGTAATTAACAGTGCGCCCTCAGGGAAGGGTTAGTGTATGAAACTGAAAATTCTGGACATGGTGGAAAAGATGAACCAGTGTCAACTAAAACTAGTATTATCTGGTTTGGATTCCATAAGTTATTTTATTTAAAAAGATTTTATAACTGATTTGAAGATCTACATTCAATTCGGCATGCTAAGAAATGGAGGATTTGTTTTGCTCAAAAACTAGATTAACAGACTTGGAAAAGTTGAGTTAATTTATGCATGTTTTAGTATTGGTAAAATCCATTCACTTTAGGAACCTTGGTTTTCCCTGTCTAAAATGATCTGCGTGACATCAGAGATCATATTAAAGGTTATCCTCACATGAAATTTTACCAACCTATGAAAAATAGAAAATTTTAGGGGTACTTATGTTTTCTAGAAAAAGAAAAGGGACAAAGTCATTGAACAATGATGTTTTGAATCCTGCGATATTTAAATGTGCTGCTTTGGACATAAGCAAAATTTGGTATGAGATAGGAATTCTTAAATTCAAAGTAATTAATCCCTCACATTTTATTTCTTTCATATTTATGTTACTTAGCTCTAGTGGTTTCTTTGTCTTTAGATTAATACATATGGCTACAGCATCATTAGAATTCTTGCTCATATATCAATTTGAGGAAAATTTATCTTTGTTACACTAAGCCTTCTATTCTGTAAACAGAGCAATGTCTCGCTAGATTTTCCCCATATCTGTACTGAAATATTTCTCCTTTTGAGCGATCACAAGTGGGATTGCATTTTTAGTCTCAGTGTGCATGTGTTCATTGCTACTTATAAAGAAGTGTGGTAGACTTTGGTATGATTGTCTTGTATTGTGTTGCACTGCTGAACTCTTATTAAATGCAGGAGATTTGGGGAGATTTATTGGACTATTCTACACAGAAAAGCACATCATGTGCAAATAGGGACAGTTCTGTTCGTCTTCTCTGATCTGTATGTGCTCCCTCTCCCCTGCGCTCCTGCCCTCCTCTCCTCTTCCTTATGTTACGGCACTGGCTAGAATGCCCGACACCATCCCAAGTAGTAGTGGAATCCACTTGCTTTCTTCCTGGCCTTCAGTTGAAACTTTCATTTTTTCACCTTGAACTATAACGATCTGTTTCCTTGTCTTTTTCCAAGTCTACAGCCCCTTTGCATTAATTCTTCGGTGCCATTTCCATTTCTGGCTCCTGTAGTTTTGCATCACTCTGATCTGATCTCTGTTTCAACTTCATATTGCCCTCTCCTGTCTCACTACAGTCTTCCTTCCTCCTTCTGACATGTATAAGAACATTTTAGCTAAATGCTGCTAATCTACATAATCTAAAATAAACGCTGTACCTCAGGACCATTAGCTAAACATAGCCGCAAAATCCTGGTGGCTGTGTGAAGCTGACTCGTCACAGGTTTTTGGATAAAAAGCAGATTTGACAACATCTTCATTGCAGTTTACTAATCCTAAGGCTTTAGTGTCCTCCTGGCGTATATTTTAGCCAAGACTCGCTACAAAGGGAGACAGGGGCCACGTGGCCAACAAAAGAGGGACATGAAGATGGACTGGCAAAAACTTTCAAAGATATAAGTATGGAGTAGCTTTACAAGATTTAATGATTCAGACCAGAGAGGGGCTGTACTTTATCCCTGACTCAGGAACATTTGACTTGTGAACGTTCATGGATATGAGTGGACTTTACCTTTGTTTTCTTTGTTATGTTTTGCCCTGTAGATTTGTGTCGTAGGTGTAAAAGACAAACTTTGTTAGACGTATGAATGAATCTGACTTACAAATGTCCTCCCAGATGAACTCATTCAGAAGTTGAGGATTTACTCTGTAGGAAACACAGAGACTAAAACTTCCTGAGCTTTCTGTGAGTGGATCCAGCATATTACTTTTTGAGAGTATTATATTTCAGGTAGGTTTCCCATAGGGCCTAGTTTACTCAAGACAGTACATGTTTATTTCTACTGTCCCAGCATAATAATTCATTGTGCCCCCTTTCGATGCCAAAGGTATCCTATTTTGAGTTGAAAGTTATGCAGGTACTTTGGATTATTGTACTATTTGCTTTAAAAGAAAAGCTTAAAGCATTACATAATTAGGAGCATGTGTCGTTTTATTCCATTTTGTAATGTAAAAATCTGAGACTAACAGTCCAAAAAAATAAAAAAGAATTCATCTTTACAAATGTAGCTTATATGAAAAATGTTGTCATACATAGATTTTAGCTAGCATGGAGACATTGCAGTCCGATGTTTGGATGGGGAAAAGGTGGAGAAGGAAGACTTCAGCTGTGAGGCAGTTTACCACAGTTATTACAGTGACAATTCTGAAGTCAGACTCTGCGGGTTATAATTCCAGTGCCATCATCCACCAGGGTTGGGTGACTTACTGTACATCCTCATGCTATGATTTCTTCATCTGTGAAATAGCTGTAATAATGTGGCATGGTGTTGTAGTAAAGATTAAGCAATGAGTATACGTAAATCAGTTACTACAGTTCCTGGCATAAAACAAGCACTGTAGAAGTTTGTCTATTACTCCATTAGTAGCGGATTTGCTTTCACAGGCATCGTATAATATTCACATGGCCCAGAGCTCCTAAAGCAGGCCCCAAATTCTGTTAAGACCAATAAAAAAAACTGCTACCGATATCTGTACAAATAGCCTCCTTGATTACCTATTTCTGTGTAATTTTCCTCACTAGTTTGCTCTCTATGGACAGAAAAGTTTGCTTCTGTTAAATTTACAACTTTAGTTAGAGCTCCAACTACTAGAAGATACTGCCAACTGCCTAGAAGATATAAAATAATAAGCCAATGTTTGAGATAAAAAGGAAGAAAAGAAGGAAGGGAGGGAGGGAGGGAGGGAAGGAGGGGGAGGGAAGAAATAACAAGGAGTTGATTGTATTGTCTTTTGTGGTAGAAAGAGATCTTTAGAACACTACCTGTAACTTGGTTTCTTCGCATGAGACATTTTGATTGTAGTGAGTGGGGGAATGTTACAGGTACCTAGTGGATACAAGTCGGGCATGTTACGTTAAGCAATGCAAAAGGGCCATTCCGACAAGAATGATCTAGTAGGAATGGCAGTGGTTCTAAGGCTGAGAAGCCCCAGACAGGTGACAGCTATACCGTCGTTCCTGCTTTCAGACCCTGGCCACGTCTTTTGCTAAGTCCTTGATTTCAGTTTCAGCTGGGGCCTCCCTTTACACACACAGTGTTTTTGTTTTCTGGTTCCAGAGATTTATTTCCCAAAGACTTCTGCACTTGATTAGCTCCATGTTTTGTACTCCAGGCAAACTAGATGTGGGAGGAAATCAATGGTGTTGGAGGACATTTCTAAACGACACAGGATGGAAATCGATGGAGAAGTGGCTGAACCTCAACATGGCTGTTGAGTGGCTTCTTTGCAAGACAGAGGCCCGTTGGTTCACAGTGGTAATCAGTACAGTTTGCCGAATTTTCTCCTTTCCTCTCTTGCTTTCTCTGCTCCCTCACTTTCACTTTAAAATAAACTGCCAGCTCAAAAGGCCATGTCTGTGTCTTCCTGTGGGATGAACCCAAGCATAGACAATGGATCTTCCTTTAAATAACACACAAAGAAAGAAGTGGCAGGAGGGAGTATGAAAGTTTAGCTATTCCATGTCTATTATGGGATACTGTGAAAATACAGTAATTAAATTAAATAGTCAAAGCTGAACAGGATACTGTGGGCCACTGCTGTTGGTGTTGGTCTATGAGAACAGCATGAGAGATGAAGATTCAGGTCGCCTGAGTATGAAGACAGAACTGGAGGAATTGCTAATTTCAGTCATGTCTCCCATCTTTACTTTGTGCCCACTTCACTCTCCTTTTCCCTGAGTAAAGTGTGAGATATGGGGTAAAAAAGAGCTGGCTATTATAATAATCAGGGAACAGGGGAAGAGAAAATCGGTATTCATTTACAGTATAACCTTCTGTTCAGATGTCACAGAATCTCCTTAAATCATTGTGCAAATTTATAGACTCTGCCACTCAGTGGAAAGCATTAATGAAACACTATTCGAGGCATTATATTATGAAGAATAATGCAGAGGAGTGAGGAAGACATATAAATCCTCCCAATCGAGAGAGACTCCACTCCAGAAGTCTCATATTATAAATTTATGCATAATTTTTCTGAGGGTTGACAAGAGTTGCCTTGGCAGGTGGAGTTAGCTAGGGACCCAGCAGTATCATGCTCCTGACATCCAAAAGCTTTCAGGGTTCAACGCAATCAGTCATATGAGTGCCTCCATGCAGTATTATTCTGCCTAGATTTCTTCATGCATTATATATAGGTTAAAAGAGGTTGCCATAAATAGTAGGTTCATAGAAAGGGCAGGCTGAACATTTGAACTCTGCAAAAGAAAAAGAAGAGGAGAGAAAGACCATTTTCCACTTTTTTCCTGGACTCGCCTTCACCCCCCTCCATGCAGGTGACCGCAAAAGCAACATTAGTTCAATATTAAAATGCGATCATCCTTTCTTGGTTCTGCTCTGACAGGTCCCCTGCATGGCCACAAGGCTAGATGAGTGGGCTTCTGAACAAATTGGGTCAGGTGTTGCTTCTGCTTGATTTACTTAAGATTGATTGGTAATTAAGTGGTTTAAAATTAGTCCTTTCCTAGAGGGGCAGACTTGGTGCAGTGCTGTTCAGATTGTTCTAGACCTTCAGAGGACTGAGAAAAAGAATGAGGATAAGAAACAGCCATTTTTGAAGAGTCCTGATATCAAAAGAAGAGGAAGATTTAGTGTCCCCTTTGAGCATCCCTGAATTGGGGGCATCACATTTAATGATGGAAAGTCACCAATCCATCAGAATTGTGGAGGTAGTAAATGATCTCTTTTGTGAAGACCACAGGAAGGTGTTCTTCCTCAAGTCACTGTCAGGGATTTACAGACTGGCTACCACGTGGGGAGGCAGACCGGCTCTGCCTGATAGCCTAGGTAAAGTCTGGTGAGGACTGCAGGGTCCAAAATGGAGGACAGTGGAAGGTGGGAGGGGTGAGGGGCTGTGCAGGCTGGGGAGGTCAGCTTGGGTGAGACAAACAGGTTATGGAAAAGAAGTCTTAACGCTACTTATGCAGAATTCAGTAGAGGACAGCTAAGCATTGGTGAAATTTCAGTTGATTTAAAGTCTTCTCTTTCTGTAGAAATGTGACAGTAAGTACATGACTATGTCAAATTAGGAATAATGAATATCATAAATACTATGAAATAAATAGATATTAATCTCAGAGAAAGTATTATAGGGAATAGGGGCACCCACTGAGACGATGGGCAGGGACTGGCATTACTGAGGAGGCATTAAATGGCCAAGACTTTCGATTTTGAGTGTTACCAGAAAATAACATAATTCCATGGGTCTTTCTCCAAGAAAGGTTTGCTCCAAGATGTACCCTAAAATGGCCTATTTGGGGGAAATCTGGGGACTATTTAAAAATGCCAATCCCAGTTGAGACTTGAAATCATTAAATTTAACTTGATGCAAATGTATTCTAAGGGAAATAGGTCTTATATATTTATTCTCTAGAATCTGATGGAAGCTTCCCTAGAATCTCTTTTAAGCTTAATAAATACCTTAAGAAATTTTAGGACCAAGCAGATGGCACAGGAAATATTTTGTTCTTATTGTTTTGGGAGAAAAATGGCATACAATTTTGTATGGTTTTATACTTTGAGTCCTCTGAACATCAGGAGTGTTTTACTGTGTACATTAATTTTATGAAATTTCTTGGGGAAGTTACAAGGAACTGAAGGAAATAAATCAAGCAATGAGACAGGGATCCTGTCTTTAAGGGACTTGTGTATTCTATAGGAAATAAGATGATGATTTACCACAAAAGAGGAAGGGGATCAAGAGATCAGTGGAGGGGAGACAGACAGAGAAAGAGAGAGAGTTAGGAAAGAAGATGAACAGAATTAAGATGTGTTATGTACCAACTTACCACATGGAATTCAAACACAGTACTAATACACAAAAGTAAACTAAGCTAAAAGGAAAGAATTGGCCCTACCATCTCTCAAATAAATACTACAAAGTAAAAAGTGACAATAACGACTCTATGTGATAAGAAATTACTGTGAGCAAAAGTACAATTTGTTATATTTGATGGATCTATTAAACGGACATTTTTGAATAGGAAGAGGGCCAGATGAAGCCATAGAAAACGGACTAAATTTAAACTGTTGAGGAAAAGGCACAAATGCTGGGAAAAAGACAGATGGGTACAGGAAGCATCAAGAGGCTCGCACCCAGGGTCACACAGTCAGGGCCAGGGGCGGGGGCGTCAGCTGGGACTTCCAGGGCTGTGCCAGAGACCACTGTGGACCGGTAACACATCAGTGAAGACAGCTGTGCCCAGACACTGGTGTGTTCGATGGTGTGTAAGATGGGCTCGCCTGGGCACGCAGGATGGCATGAGAAGGCCGGAAGCGAAGGGCAGGGGAGGATGCACGGTCTCAGGGCCGGAGGGGTGAGCGCCGCAGGGCTGGGTGCTGAGAACGTATCGCCAGCTCACGGGGACAGAACGGGTTGAGACAGCTTTTTCTGCCGAATGGCAGTGTTTGAAGACGCAGATACGCTGCACCTGATTTAAACCTAACACAGCAAATACGTGCATTGAACCATCACTTGGGAGCCCATCCACATGTACAATTTCGGTGCTTTTATGTATCAGTTTAAAATAAATTTAATTTAGATTTATATGTTTATTTTTTAGGTTTTTTTTTTTTTTTTTTTTTTTTTTTTTTTTTTTTTTTTTTTTTTTTTTTTGACAGTGGGTCGAACTTGGGTCCTTGTGCTTGTGCGTCAGGCGCTGGAACCACTGAGCTAAATCCCCGGCCCAACTTAATTTAAATTAAAAATACACAAAAAGTCCCGGAACTTTATCTCACTAAGCTTTAGGTTAACCTTAACAAATGACTGCATACTTTCAGCCGGTGTGTCTCCACCACGAGTTACCTGGGAGGGCTCCGGACTCTGCTCCACGCGGTCCAGGCTGTTCCTGGCCGTTTCGCAAGGTGGACTGATGGTGCTCATCTCCTCGCCTTACCCTCCCACACGGAAAGTGGCCGCACCTTCTCAGTGGCCTTGAGCTGATGGAATTAGAGGGCCAATAATTTCTACAGTCACACTTACTGAAATTGGATGGTTTGTTGAACACTTACAAATGATGTGAGATCCTTAAACCAATTTTTTGCTCTACATTTTGGGATTTTTTTTCTTTTTTCCTTTCTTTACTAGTTGGTGATCTATTATTGTTGAATTGATTTGTAGGAGTTCTGTATCATTTGATCGATTGGAATTATAAATTGCTTCTCAGGGTCTATCTAAAGTGATGTTTTTGGCTTTGAATATGTTTTAAAGCAATATCCAAAGAAATCGAACAGGGAGTGTCCTAAATAAAGCTATGTGAATCAGAATCTCAGCCAGTTGTCTGAAGATGTTTCATTTTTAAATATAGTTGCTAAAACTATTTATTTCTCAAGAAGAATTTCCAAAGTATCTTAAACAGCCATTTGACATCTCTGGTATGTGGATATTTTCTTTTGCTTTTCAGGTGCTGTTCATATTTGGATATTTTTGAAAGTGTTCTAATGCAGCTATTTAAACATTTTTCTTCTTTCTCATGAATGAAACAATTTCAATTTAATTAAACTATTAAACTATTTCAGTGTATTTGATGTCACAGTAGCATTTTAATATGTACATGATATTTAATTGAATCGGCACATTATAATCAGTAAATCATACTCCCAAGAGAGGCCTCATGGATTGCTGAGAGTTTTTGTTATAATGAACGGTGCTGCTGTGGACATATAATATTTCTTTTTATTTTCCAAGCAACAAATATGTATTAAATAATAATATGTTGAAAATTTTGTAGCTGAGAAGTTCACATGTGAGTAAGCACCAGCTCATTTCCAGGAGCTGCTGATCTCAAAGGAAATTATGGGAATGTCTAACAGTGCCGCAATGAAGACACAGAATGGAAACAAATAGGAGGGAAACGACTGTATTTTGTAGACCAAGTTATTCAATTTGACTTGAAAGGCAAAACAACAACTGCATTAGTCTTGAGGATGCGAGGGGGTTTAGTAGGAACACAAGAGGAGAAGATCCCACTTGGAAGAAATTAAATAACACACAGGCAGACGCTCAAGGGTTATGAAAGGCACAGAGGTAAAATCAGCAAAAGCAGGTGTTTGGAATCATGAAAGCTTAGTGTTATGTTACAGTTGCGGAAAGTGAATTTGAAAAGATACGAGAACCTAATTGTCTGTGCTTTTTATAATAAAATATAAGCAGGGATAATATAGAGAACAAAGGAAAGAACTTTTTATAGCTGTGGATATATTGCCAGTGCTTTTCACAAGGTGCATAATAACTCATAATCCTAGTAGCTATGTACAAGCACACAAAATTCATCAGTCTTTCACCTGGGCTACAACCATAATCAGGAACCTAGGTGTTTAGCGACTTGCTTAGCTTCATTTGGTCAGCATTTTTCTTGGAGCTAAATTATACAGGCAAAAAGATAAACAGTACATAAAGTAATAATTGTATATACATGTGTGCAACCTGAGGCTTAGGAATAAGAGTTTTCCGGTGACCTAGCCTCTTGTTTCATCTCTTCCTCTGTAATCTCCTCTCCCTCAGGAGGGTAACTAGTTCCTTTTTTTTGGGCTTTTGTATGATTCCATTATGTATGTATACCCTCACAGTGTTTGCTATAATCCTGCCCATTTTGAACTTCACGTAAACAGAATCACACGCTGTTTTTCCCATTGACTAGCTACTCCTGCTGGAATTTGATTGTGCAGATCCGTAGAGTGACCAGTTTGCTACAGCTTAGTCATTGCAGTGTTGTGTGCACGATCTCACCATCTCTTTATCCATTTGCACTGGATGAAGTTCGCATTACCATTTCTACTATGAACATTTCTATATGTGCTCTTGGGGGCCAATCTCCAGGATATATATGTAGGCTTAAAAAAGCCAGATGTAGAGAGGACGTCTTCAGCTTTCCTAGGTGATTCCAGGTTCTTTCCCAAGATAACTAACATACACCCTGCTACTAGCAAACACCAAAGTTCCTTTGCTGCATTGCCCTTATCCTCACCAGCAATTTTAAATTTTGGTTACTCTGGTATATATAGAATTATATTTCATTGGGATTCCACTTTAGATTTTCAGTTTTTAAAATGGTATTACACAACTGCAATGTTTTGGAAGCTTTTGTGTGTATTTTGCTATTCACAGCCTAATTGTACCTTTTGCCATGTTTTTTTCTATGAAGTTGCTTGTTTTTTTTGGTTATTGACTTGCAGGTCTTCCGCAAGGGTGCATTTTCAGACATGACTAATGTGTTCGATGTTTCAAAGGCCTTCTCCCAGTTTGTTGCTTTTCCTTTGCTTCTTGTTTTTTGGTGTGTGATGATTTGAGGAGCAGTTTTTAAAAAGTGGTGCATCATAAGGTAAATGAGGAGAGTGCCCATGAGAGTTGAAGCCACTGTGCAAGTGCAAGGACCTGAGTTCGATCCCCAGTATAAAAAAACAAAACAAAACAAAACAAAAAAACAAAAAACTAAGCCACTGTAAGAAAGCAGCAAGGCAGTCGTGAAGGGAGAAAAAGGCAAGAACTGATGACTCAACCCTGAGCTGAGGCCTGCCTAAATTTCCCTGAAATATCCAGATTCTAGTCAATCCCTTCATTTGTTAGAAAATTTAGGTTATATTTTTCCCTTGACCTTGCAAGTCGTGTAATTGTACAAGGCGGTGGTATGGCACGTTGCCAAGGGCTTCATTCACACCGTGGGATGTCACCAAATTGGAACTGCTGCTCAGTTGTTGAGTAAAAACTCAACTAACTCTTTTCTTCTTTTCAAAAACCTGGTGATTTTTCTCTGCACAATCCCTTAGGATGGTTTGTTATTTTTCCAAGCATGTTTCTTGCTTGTCTTGAATATAGGCAGTTCTCAAATGTAGGTCTTCGTGAGCCAGAACAAACTTCTCCCATAGGGATACTGGGAGAAAAAGAGAAGGAAAAGAAAAAGAAAAACAGAAACAATAAATGCATTTTGGATTTCCACACTGAAGGATATTTCTCTCAAGATGAATTGCTAACAAATAGCATTTGACTGGCTTTGGGGGCCTGAATTAAGGCAGAATTGTTTCCTAAGAAGCAGATACTGTGAACCTAAATCCCCTCTTGCAGTCGAGCATGGCCTGCTGGCCCAAGTCCCTCTGATCATGTGAAAAATTGTTCCTGTGTTTATTCTTCCTTCCTGTTCCAGTGCTCTCTGTTCTTTCATTTTATTTCTATAAACATCTTTCATTTGAAAAAATGCATTCATTCACTCATTCATTCATTTTTGCTACTGGGACTGGAACCAAGGGTCTTGCACATGCTGGGCAGGAAAGGCGTGGTTTCACACACCTGGAATCCCAGAACTCTTGGAGGCTGAGACAGGAGGGTTGCAAATCCCTGCCCAGCCTGGGAAGCTTGGTGATTTAGTGAGACCCTGTCTTAAAATTTGAAATATTTTTAAAAGCGCGAGAAATATAAATTAGCGCAGACGCAATGTCTGTTCTTTATCTTCAGTATTGGGAAAACAAAAATCACAAAATGGCACAAAGAAGCAAAGGCCCCTTTCTCTTCTTCAGGCCTCTGGCTGACTGCATTCCCATTTCTCTGCTCCTCTGTCGTGCTTCAGTTTTCAAAGCAGCCTCGTACACCCAGTGTTTCCAGCTCCTCGCCCGTCTTCTGCCTCCAGTTTGGTTTCAGTCCTGCAGGCTCCAGATGTCCTTCTACCTGGTCCACACTGACAAGGGTGCTCCTGGCCTTACCAGTCCCGCGGCTTCTCTTTTCTCATCTCGCTTGACACCACGCTCTCCTCCTGGTTTGCAGTTGACTCTTCGTTCCTCAGTTGATTTATTTCTCCTTCTCTAGTATGTGCACAAATCAAGGGTATCTTCACAGAACAGCCCAGGTTGCTTGGCTGAGCTCCGCGTTTACTCTCTGAAGGTCCATTCAGCACATCTGTGCTAAGCACTGCATGACCTGTGTCTCCAGCTGACGTCTCCACTAGAGGAAGGGCACGAACTTCACACCTGTGTGTGCCTGCGTTCGGATGCTGCAAAACTATGTCTAATTCAATTTAAGCAAAACTTGCTTTAACATTTCCTAAAACTTTCTGTCCTCGTTCTCCTCCATCTCTTTTAAGGGTGCTGTCGCTGTTCACTTGATCAAATGAGAAAATATGAACCGCATCATTAATTACTCTCCAACTCTCCCTCAAAAGCTAACCTATTGGTACATGGTCAGTGTCGTACAACATATGCCTGGACCCTCCTGTTCCTCTTAATAATTACTTATTTGACCATACTCTCAGAAAGAGCTCTATCCCATTCATAATATTTCTATAGATTCCTAATACAGCAGGCCTTTCTCTTTTTCTCCCCCTGTGATCAGACCGTTCTCAACAAGCAGACTGATAACAACCAGATTCAAAATGTTACGAATGTTATGAACACATTCCAACCGAATATGTGTTCCAGTGGAAATGAAATCACACTACTTCCCCTTTAAAACCTTTCACTGCTTTGCACTCATTCTAGAAGAAAGGTGAGGTCCCTTTTCCTAGGCTCCTTGGCCTTCCATGACCCCGCCTTCCCCCCGTCCGGCCTGATAGCATTCTCTCCTTCGCCCCACCACACCTCTTCCCACTTCAGAGGCATTTTCTGGACGCCCTGCCTGGATTCCAGCACCACTCTTCCACACGTACAGATTCTGATGGGGCTGCTTTATCCAAACCCGTAACCCCCCGATGTGGAACTTCCTTGTCTCATTTTACTTGCAGGGTTCTTTACATGTCTGGAATTATTCATATATTTGCCTATCTGCTTTATATTTCTCAGCACATTGTAGGTACACAGTAAATATTTGGCGAAGGAATGACTTTGGTGACTTCTAAGGGCTGAAAAACATCGAATCTCTGATAGTGATCAGTCTCATACCAGTAGGCACTGCTCCCAGCTCTGTGACTTCTTTCCCCTGGCAGTGTTTGCTCAGTCAATAGATAATAACCTGGGAGTTTGCTGAGAGCCTCGCTCCTGTCTTTTGTAGGAGGTTGGACTAGTTTGCCAATAAGGTTAAGGGTGCAGTAACTGTCTTGTGTAACTAACATGCTGCCAGAAATGGCGTGCAAAATAAATATATCTCAAGCAAATCAACAGGAATACATATTTGACAAAAGGAATACATAGCTGGCGCTGAGAGAGTCTTACACCTGCGGTGGACCTGACCCGTCCCCTGTGACCCCCTGGAAACTAGCTGGTATTAGTGTCCCAAGGAGGTGAACAAGCTAGAGATAACCAACTAGCATTTAATAGTCAAGGAGTCCACTGTGTTCACAAATATAAAGAAACACCTTCCCCGATGTTCTTTTACCCTTAGTTCCTCCCTTGGAAAATGTTCTTAATGTGCTTCGGAGTCTGATTGTTCTGTCTGCCATTTCCCTGACATCTGGCTCTTATTTAAGCCATGTGCATTTGTGTGCAGTTTTAAAAATTCCTTTCTAATTTATTCTGATTCCTTAAACAAGAAAATTAAGTTTAAAGTGATAAAACATGGTGATCTGATAGGAGGAAATTAAAGTGTTTATTGCGTTTTTGAGGTTATTTTAGGTCTGTGTGTAAGTGTGGAAATGGCACGACTTCAAGCTAATTTAAAGAATGTTGAAAAGTATGAAAAATGTTCCATGAATCACTAACTTTCAATTAACATTTTATAAATCACAGTGCTTCTCCCTGAATAAAGTGCTGAACAAGCCAAGAATCCACCAGTCGAAACTCTGGGCAAAAAAAAGCTTGGAGATGCAGGGTGAAGAGATCCCCTGGGCGCACGTTACAGTCTACGGCTGTGTCAGCCATGACGCTGGGCTAAGGAGCCCGTGGTCGGGGCAGATTAGCACATCCGGTACAGGAGGAAAACAAATACGCAGGGTTGCTCATTGTGGCTGCGAGTTCAAGCTCACGGCCTGTCCCTCTTTTATTGTTTTGGCTCTTTAAGCTCACCAGTACATTCTGAGTTGTGTAAGGCATATGCAGCACTTATACTTACAAGGCAAAGTCTTCAGGATGGAATTAATGAAAAGAAATATTACTTGTCCAACCTTTATTTCTTTCATTAAGTGACAAAATATTATCATCACGTCTTTTGTCTTTAATGAGAATGATGGTTACTTAGATTGTTGTTGTGGTTTTGGATTTTGTTTGGATGAGAAGTGGCTGTGTGAAAAATCTTATTTTAAAACTTGGCATGTATTTGATAGACATCTTTGTTGCGCTAAATACACTTTTGCTTGTATTGAAGATAGGCTTATCTATTTGTTTTATTGGAATTGATAATAATACAGTATGCATTTAAACATTCTATTTTAATAAATATTTTTATAGTTTTTAGATGAAGGAAAACAACATATCTTAAGAGATTTCAGATTTATAAAAAGCTTTAAAGCAAGGACTTCAAGTTCCAACTAATCAATAAAATTTAGGAGAGCTTTCATTCTTACTAATTCCACACATTATGTTGAAGATCCAGATAGGAAAATGAAACAAAAGTATCCCAAGTTTTCATATACTTTTTATGGATGTATAAATATTCGATGGTTAAAAAAAATAAACAGCTGTTATAAAGCTGTTGGTAAGATTTACCTCAGGAAATGAAAGACCAAGATGGTGATTCTTAAGGCTTCAAAAGGCAAATCCTCATTGAAAACTTAAGCAGCCCCTTAAAGACTGCTTGTGTTCTTCACTTATTTTTAGTTTTCCTATAATGAGATAATATTTCCTGTGTCCACGCTTATCACTGAAATAAAAGATGACTAGAGAGCTTCTAAGCTGAAGAGGGAGGTAGGGGAATTTGTTATTTCCATGAGGGAGATATAATCAGATTTAAATTATTGTGTAATTGATAACAGCTGAAACAGTCTAGGAAGCATCTTAAATTGTAGCCAGGTGCTCTGACTCGAAGAGTTAATCTAGATTTTACCTTAAATGTGATATGCAAATATTGGTAGGGACTTTTTATGATTACTGTTCCTGTAAGAGAGATATTGGCCTGGATTTATGTATGTATATACGATGCAGAAAATCCATTGACCCCCCCCCCACCCCTGCCTAGCTATTTCTGCTGATTGGTAACTTAACTACCCGAAAGGGCTCCTACACATCCCCCGTCCTCTCCCTAAACGATGAAAGGGATACTTCATGGGGTTCTGAGAATAACATCAATTTTAGAGGACTGGAAGACTCGTTTTATTTAAAATCATACCTCTCATTATAAATATTTCTTCTACTGAGGGATGAATTGTCATATTTTTATTATTTTTAAAAAGATGATTTCACCAACACAATTGAAAGCATTGTATGTGTAACAATATACTGGCGTGAGAGCCCAGAAGGGGAGATGGCTTCGTCTTCACCACAACAAAACAGCTTGCTATAATTTATGAACATGGTGTCTGAAGCTGCATGGACCAGTACAGTGTAGGCATGCGCTCCGGCCTCGCCCTGGATCTACCTGTGTTGGATAGGTTTGGGTTCTTTAAAGAACACACAGTGAGACGAGCAGATGCCAAACTTCCTGCTACCAGAAAAGTCCCGACCAACCCTGCAGAAGGGTTCCTTTCTCCACACAACCCCACCAACACCTGTTATTGTGTGATTTCTTGATAGCAGCCATTGTTTGTGGGGTGAGGTGGAATCTCAGTGTTGTTTTCATCTGCATCTCTCCAACTGTCCTCTCTGTGAATTTTCTCTGCTGAATGTTTCCCTGCTTCCCGTGATTTGTCTGATTCCTTCTTTCTTAATAGGCCCAAGGCAGAGGATATGTTGAGAGCATCCAAGGCAGAAGAGTTAACTAATCCTTGCCTAGCTGATGACCTGCCCCTTACAATAACATTGGCTTCATTTCCCATTTCCTCCAACCCTCGACTCAACTCTTCAAGCCCAAGGACTAAGACTCTTGCTTTCTGCTGATGTTTGTTTCTTTTCTTTTTAATCCCCAGTGCAAATGATAATAATTTGTATGTAGGAAGTCCTCTGTAAATATTTTAAAAATGAATATATTACAAGGAATGGATGAAAACGACAAAGAAATCTAAGCTATTTTTATGTAAGCCTGGCTGTGGCTTGGGAGGAATTTGAAAAGCATCCTTGCGTAGCATTTGTACCGATCAGCTATAGCTGCTCTACCCTGTGATCATTTTGCATTCTCTGCATAATTTTTAAGGACATAAGCTCTTGGCAGATATGTTGGTTTGTGACTCAAGTAGCAAGTTTCTGAGAGTTCAGAATCATTACTTTCCATTGTGGAAATCTATATGTTGTATCATAAAATCTAATGGAACCCTAAATTACTGATCCTATAAGAAATGGCTGATTTTTAAATACGAAAAGTAAAACATCATGCTAAGTGCTTTAATTATTTTTCCTCGGAACTGATGATTTTATTATATCTGACAGTATTAAGAAAAATGAATTCTTTGGGGGACTAAAATCCGTGAACGCTGTACATTTTAAGTGCTCTCTCTTTGGGTGAAGATTTATTTTATTTTAATGTGGGACCACTTAGCGAGTGAGAAGGTTGTAAAAGACTTTTGTGTGCCCATTAAAATTTTACAAGCTCTGTGTTCTTAATATTTTACAATGTATATTATACATTTCCTGACAAGGTAGTGGACCTTTTAGAATGGAAGTGATTATACTTAAAGTAGTCATGTGTGTGTGTATCTACCACGCGCCTTTCTGTACACACGTGGGGGATGTGGACGCATTCAACAGGACATAGTGGCTTCTCTCTGGTGGTTCTCTTGGTGAACAAAACATTCAGACATTTGAACAGACTTTCTAAATGACACTTGCTCAAGCTCTTTCAGTAGTAGTTTTTAAGCGGATACACTTTTGTGCGTCTCCAGATGAGTGTGGCTGATTTTTAAGAAAAGCCTAATCATGAGAGCATGCTTCCTTAAACATCTAACACAACACAACGGTGGGCTCTACCTGTAAAACAGGAAATGCTTTGATGAATCTGGGAAGGTGGCTGTCACAGCCAGCATTCCTGTCTGCACTCTGATGCACCCTGCCTCTGTCCCAGTTGGGTGTTGCCACCTAATGTCACCATGGTCTATGGAAACTTCTCCACTGTGGAATACATTGTATGCTTTGGGTCTGATTCTCTATTTATTATCGCAGATGGTTATGCTACTTCTGCTCTCCCAAGTGGACCTAAGGCAGAGAATACATTTTAAGTGCAACAAAAGTGATCTATTTTACAATAATTTTTGTTGTGTTCAGAGTGTATTTGGTCTTTTATATATCACTTGGACTGATACAATTACAAGATGTGCACTCTCTCAAAATTTCACCAACATGTTTTCCTGTTTGAGAGCAGAATTTTTCCTTCACAATTTTTGATAATCTTGTTGTTCAAAATAAGTAACTATTGCTAGTAACTGCAGAGAAAAGTAAATAAAAAGATCTGGATGAAAGATTTTAGTTGCAGAAAAGTTAATTAAATTAAAAGAATGTGTGCAAATTGCATGCTATTATTAAAAACCACTGTGGAAATCAATATGGAGATACCTCAAAGAGCTTGGACTGGAGGTTCCATTTGACCCAGCCATCCCTCTGCTGGGTATCTTTCCAAAAGAACTAAAAGAATCATATCACAGTGATGTTTGTGCACCCATGTTTATAGCAGCACAGTTTGTAATAGCTAAAACTTGGAAACAGTGCATTTGCTCATCAGTTGGAAACTGGATAAAGAAGATGTGGTTTTTCTATAAAATGGAATATTACTCAGCCATAAAGAATGAGAAAATAGATTCATTCATAGGAAAATGGATACATATTGAAGATATACTTCTAAGTGAAATAAATAAGGCACACATATGTAAATACCAAATAGTTTCTCTGATGTGAATATGCTACAATAATACATAAGATCCTAATAAGATTACTGACATTGTGAAATGGGAAGAAAGGGGCTAAAGGTGTAGGGAAGGTGGGATGGGTAGAGGAAGCGTAATAAGGGCAAAGAAAAAAATGTGAGATAAAGAAAAGATGGAAATAAAGTGCTTGTAGATGGGGAGGGGAGAAGGGGGTGAAGGGAGGGCAGGGACAAGGGGAAAAAAATGAGAACCAAGACCTGTCATGTAGGGGTACAAGATCCCAACAATGAATGTAACTGTACTGTATCCCTAAAATGTACCAATAAACTCAATTAAAGATGAAAAAAAACCACATTCTAATAGATTTTTTAAATTCTGAGATAAAATGATCTTGTGCAGATAATACAATTTAAAATAAAAGCTTATATTTAAATATAGTTTTCATAATAGTAGCCAAATGATTTGGTCCAGCCTACTGTCAGATTAAATACAATGATGGTAATATTCATAAAATAAAATGATACCTACCTCTAAAAGTTGTTATTAGATATAAAATATATCAGAGGTTTGTAAACTTTTAGTACATGTTCGTGATATATAATGAATACATTCTTCATGGGGGGTTTGTACATATTATCTCTTAATCCTTTTCACATCTTATTCTTCTCTTCTCCCTACCTTCTCCCTCCATGCCTAAATTCCCTTCCCCTTTGAAAAAGGTCTACGTCTTTGTTTCCTCTAATGTATCTTTTCATTTACTTTATAAATTGTTCATACTTTGGAGACTTGATGGCCAAATTCAGCAGTGTATCAGGATACAAAATAAACACACAAATTCAATAGCATTCCTATGCACCAATAATGTGCTCACTGAAAAAGCAATTTGGAAAGTAGTGTTATTCAGAATAGCATCAAAAAATTAAATGTTTAGGTAGTAACCTAACTGAAGAAGTGGAAATCTCTATGTTGAAAATTACATCAAACCAAAAAAAAAAAAAAATCAAGGAAGAGATCAAAAAAAGTAAAATTTTCATCTGTTCCTGGATAGATAGAAACAACATAATCAAAAAGGCTATACTCTGAACACTGATATACAGATTTAATGCAATCTCAATCAAAATACCAATGTCATGTCTCACAGAGGTAGAGAAAACAATCTTAAACTTTATAAATCAGAAGAAATGCAGAACAGCAAAAGCAGTCTTCGGTAACAGAAGCAAATCAGATGGCAACAAAAGTCCCAGACCTGAAGTTATAGTACAAAGCTACAGCTATTAAAACAGCACAGCACTGGCACAAAACGAGGCAGGTGTATGAATGGGACAGCATAAAAGAAGTTGAAACTACACCAGGAGCATAGTTATTTGACCTTTGACAAAGGAATCAAAAACATACACTGGAGGAAAGACAGCTCTTTAATAAATGTATGGGGGAAACTGGGTATCCCCATGCAGATTACGGAGCCCCAGACCTATACAGCTAGCCCCAGCCCCATAAAACAAAAATAAAAATGGATCAAAGATCTGAGTGTTAAAACAGAAACACTTCATCTTCTGGAAGATAAAATGGGCACAACTCTTCCAGCCATAGCATAAGCAAGGAGTTTCTGAACGGAACCCCACCAGCACAAGAAATAACACCGTGAATCAATAAATGGAGCAAGATCAAATTCAAAAGCTTTGGCGCTTCAGAAGAAACAATCAACAAAGTGAAAAGACAATCTACAGAATGGGAAAATAATCTGTGAGCTAGTTCGTGGACGGAGGGCCAACCGTAAGAACATACAAAGAACTGAAAAAAATTAGACCCTCCCGAAAATAAAAAGCCCAATCAAAAACTGAGCAAACAGAATGAATAAATACCTTTCAGCAGGACAAATGGCCAATAAATACATGAAAAAACACTCAGCTCTGCTGGCTATTAGAGAGACACAAATTAAATACCATCCTAGTCCAGAAAAAGTGTCTTTCATGAGAATATCTAATCACAACAAACGGTGGTGAAGGTGTGGGGAAAAGGAACTCTACTACATGGTTGGTGGGAGTGTAAACTAGTGCAACCACTGTGGAGATCAGTGTGCAGATTCCTCACAAAACTAAAAGTAGAAGTTCCAAGCGACTCAGCTGTCCCCTCCCAGGTATCATTCCAGAAGAGTTAAAATCATCACCTTACAGGGATATATGCACACCTGTGGATAGAGTAGTGCAATTTACCATAGCTGGAGCTTAGAAACAGTGTGTGTGTGTGTGTGTGTGTGTGTGTGTGTGTGTGTCCGCAGGTAGATGAGTGGATAAGGAAGGGTGCTATTCACACACAGTGGAGTTCTGCACTGCCACAGAGAAAGATACATTTGAGGCATATGTAGGTAAGAGGATGCAACTTGAGAACACAGTGTTACCTGAAGTAAGTCAGATACACAGATCAAATACCATGATTTCTCTCATCAGAGGAACACTATACATACATATGTAATAAACACTTAATGCATGTAAACACTACACATGTAAATCTCCACACATATGTGTAGGTATATGGACACACACACATAAAGACCAAAATGAAAGTGAGATAAACAGGAAGTAGGCAGACCTTCAAATATGTCCCAAAATGAAAGTGAGATAAACAGGAAGTAGGCAGACCTTCAAATATGTCCCTCAATGCACACTCCATCCTTTTACAAATATTTCACTAGATATGCTAACTTGTTTCATTTACGAAAATAGTTTATCTTAGGTCATTGAAAAGAAACTTGGCATTATTACCTGTTTGTAAAAATCTTATGGGCTTATGTCTTCAGCTGAGTAACTACATTGAAGATGATGGTAAACAGTGTAAGAACTATTGCAGCTGTTCAACACCCTCAAATACTACTTGCGGTTGTTAGAGGTCAGGGTGCTATTTTTTGTTTATCTTCACTGCAGCAGTGAAACTGAATGGTGTGCATAATGGTTGGCTTTAGGTGTCAAATGGACTGGATCTAGGAGTGCCTGGAGAACAGGTGAAGGGTCATTCTGGGGTGCATCTCTGAGGGTGTTCTGGGGGGAGATTGCTGGGTGTGGCTGACAGGGCTAAGAGGGAAGGCTCACCCTCAGGGAGGATGGGCACCATCCAACTGCCAGGGGCCTAGAAAGAGCAAAAGCAGGAAAGGTGCGTCCCCCTGTCTCTCATGGAGCTGCTCAGTACTCTAGCAGTCCTGTCCTTGGACTCTGGCATTCTATGCTCACCACTCAGCCTTCCTTCGGATGCCAGGCCTGCTGCCAGCAGCGCCGTGGGTTCTCGGGCCTTTGCTTCAGACCGATTCCACCACAGGTTTCTGTTTCTGGGGCATCAGGAATAAAGTGAGCCCTGCCACCAGCTTCATGGGGCTCCAGTTTGTCCTGCAGCTGAGTCGGCCAATTCCCCTGCACAAAACCTACGTAGGGCTCCTTCTCTCCGTCCTACAGGTTCTCTCCTCATTGAATTCGGATTCACACAAATGCATTGTACAGAGACTGTGTGCAAAACGAGGGTGTAAACTACCTCACTAGTAGTTTTGAAGGTTGGTAGAGATGATAGTATTTTGGACAAATTGGCTTGTTATTCTGAGAGTTGCCTTGTTGTGAAGTGAGTTCAGCTCGACGTCTGCTCTCTTGCTCTCCCTTCAGCCCCGTTGGGACTTAGCAGGAAGTGTCTCTCCACACGCCATCCCGCGACTCCGGACTTTCCAGCTTGCAGAACCATGAGCTGCAGAAATTTGTGGTGTTTAGAATTTTCCAAGCCAGAACAACCAGTGGTGTTCTTTCACATCAACAGAAAATGGACAAGGACAGGATAGCAGAAATACCTTCATTAGAATATACGTACAAGGATTTTAAATTTATGTGTGTGTGTAAGAGATTTTGTTGCTTGAGAATATTTGGGAAACTTATTGGAGAAATGTGTGCTATTTAGCAATATTATATAGAGAATCTACCCATCCAGTCATCTGTTTTTCTCAGACTGTGGGAATAAGAATCTCAGGTCTTGCAGTCCCAGACAAAAATATTTGTCTCGTAGGAACCCAGGGCAAGAAAGTTTTCAGAAAACAGACAGAGAATGCTTGAAAAGTAGAGAGCTTCGGGAAGCAAAGTGAGGAAGTGCTTGGGTGGCATATTCCGCCGCTGCCCCCCAGAGTGCCTGGGATGGCCCCGGGGAGGCAAGTATGAGAAGAGTCTTCAGCCGAAACGGCAAATGAGCATTTATTTAATTCAGTAATTAACTATATTGTTCAATTCTGGAAACTTTATTTATTGCCTTTGATCTTTTTCCTTTTATCTCTTTGAACATTGTAATCATGCCCAATTTCAAGTTAGCTTCAGCCTTAATTTTTAATTTGTTTTTGTCTTGAGGAAAGAAGTCACCACACTGAAGAGTCAGCATCCCGAACAAAGCAAAAGTTTGAACACTTCAGTGAGCTGACAAGTGTCCTCTCAAGTTCACACATTGAAGGCCTAAACTCTGGGACTGTGGGTGGAAACAGGGTCTGCAGGTGAGGAACTCAGGTTCATTGATTTCATGAGGACAGAGCCCTGATCCTAAAGAACAGGGTGCTCAGGAGGGTGAGGGACAGCAGAGACCTTTGTGTGTCCTCACTATGCTTCCACGGAAGAAACGCTAAGTATGGACTCAGAAAGGCACTGCTGTGTCAGGGCTGGGGAGAGAGGAGTCACCACAAGCCACCCCACTACACTCCGTACTCACATCGCCGGCCTCCAGAGTCCCCAGAGAAGAAATCTGTTCCTGAAGCTGCAGAGTCTGTGACATCTCGTTGTGACAGCACCAGCTGACTAACGCAAACAGCAAAGATCACAAATCACAAGTGGTCCGACATAAAATTTAAAACATTTGGAGTTGTGTTTTAAATTTTTGAAATAAAATTATAAAGAATTCAAAGAGGTTAAAAAAAACACACTAGATGGTAATAACTGATTTGATTCCAGGAATTGAAAAAAAAACATAGCGTTATTTATATAAGTGCACTTTAATTTTCAGAGAAGTAGATTTCCGACAGTGGCAGGAACCACCACACCAGATCCCCCCAGGCAGTCTCAGTATAAACATATACAAGCGCTGGGCAGACTGTAAGAGAAATGTGGCTTAAAATAATAGGAAAAATTCAAACAAGAGAATAGAATCACTGGCTGGCAGAAATAAGGAGAGATCTCAAAGTTGTGTTCTTCTGCGACTTCTGACTCCAGCCTGGGGCTGTGCTGCAGTCTGCTCGCTCTCCTGCTGACAGGTGGTTTCCTGTCTTCCAGGAAGGGTAAAGCGCTGAACACTGTGTTCGGGTATCTGCGTTAACTGCTCTGCTCAGGCAAGGATCCCTGAGAGTTGGTTTTTGGAAGCAGAATTATTGTAAATGGCACCCTGATGGGTGGAGAAAGAAAGAAAGAACCCACTGTCGGCCTGAGTCCCCCGGGCCTTGAGTGCTACCTTCCTAACCCTGAGTCGAATCAGGCTCTGCCCTGAATTCTTACCTAATACTCTGCATTGTTCAGGAAGGATTGTGAGTTTCTGACTGCATTAATACTGTAAACCATATATACATCAATGAACTAAATTGCTATGATGTTCCGCTGGAAAAGTCTGGACGTAAATGTAACTCTGTAGTGTTTCAGAGAAAGAAGAAAGAAGGCCTGCACTTTAATTTCTTTCTGTCAGGGTAGGCAGCATCATGGAACAGGAAGGCACAGCAGCTGTCTCTGTTCCTTCCCAGTGGAAGTTACTTTCTAGGATCTGCCCTCCTGAAAAGAGCGTCAGCCCCCAAGGCCGGGAGTGGGGCAAGCCGGAAAGCAAGGTTTGTTTCCTTTGTTCTTTCCAGAATCCGACAAAAAGAAATTTAGTTCCAGAAGAGCAAAATAAGAATGAGGGAAGCTTTATTTTATTTTATTTTTTCATTTAAGACTCTGCTCTTATCTGTGGTTGTAGTTATTAGCTTTCCTGAACTCCCTTTCTTCAGAGAAAAGTTGACAGCAGTTCCGGATTATGAATATTCTATGTGATAGCCATTTCAGATAAACTCTGCATCAGTTCTAAAATAAAAATAGTAATACTTGCTTTTGCATGTTGCCATAAATTTAAATAATATTTGAGCATTATTTTTCCACTCAAGGTGAAATTAGTGATAAACTCGGGTTGGGTGCTCTGTAAAATATTAATAATGTATCAAAAGGTGTGTGTCAGTCAATATTGCGGCAAAATTGGCCCGAATACCAGAATATCACAACAAACTCAAAGCGTGCCCTGATTGATTAAAAGGCTTGCAGAACAGGTAGAAGAAAATTATTAGTAGACAATTGATTTTTTAATGTCTGCATTCTTTGCTTGGATGACCATTGCTGGTTTACAGCATCACATTTTAATGTCATTAACCATGCTTTATTTTCCAGGAAGATTTTAAGAAAATATATTTCATTAACATTTTGATTTTTATAAATGGCACATATTACATTTGTATCCGGGAGATAATATACATAAAGATAATAATGGTTCAGGAAAGTTTACTTTTAAAATACAAAAATGAGAACAGTGAAATGGAACTTTAAGTATATGCGAAATCTAGCCCTCCATTCAGAGAACCTAGATATGGTAGATAAAATGTATTTAAAAATTAAAAAAAATCTGCCTGTCGATATGTGTGCTTGCAACATGGTGACCAACAATTTCTGAGTAACAGGAGGGAGAAGAAGAATCAGAGCCAGCGTAGCTATGAGAATTCAAGAGCACGCGTGGAGGGTCTGGTGCTCTATTCAGCGCCTACACCCTAACCTGGTCCTCCATGGGTGAACAGGGGTAGAATCTACCTCCTTGGCAGTGTTCTGGACTAGTCCCAGCCACCTAGGTGCTGGCCCCACCAAGCTTTCCTTTCTACAGAGGAAGGCAGATTGGAAGGCAGCAGAATTCTTACAGGAGCGATGCCTGCAGAGGGACGGGATGGCTTGAAAGGGTCGGTGGAAAAAGCTGTCGATAGCTATCTACTTGTAGAATGTGGGTTGTGTACAGACACTTCTCCGCTTAGGAGAGCTAAAAAAATACACTAGGTAGAGACTGAATGGAAAATAATTTAAAATGACTTCAAAATTAATGGCTATCTTAGAAGGAAAATTGGGAAATTACCGGACATTAACAAATTAATTACACATTTGATAATGATATGAGTTAATTTGTTACATTGTCAAATAAAATAGAATGCTTTAAGGATCACACATAGACGATAGACAGAGAACCATTAGAATGAGAGAAGGTCTAAGGCCTTTGTCTTTGGAGAAGATAAAATCATTATTAAATTTAGAAAGTATTTTGATGTAACCGATGTAACCAATAGAAATCAATGAAAAAGATAATGTTTTAAAAAGTTCATAAATATCATGTATATAAAATTTGCAGATGAGAAAACGCAAATAACAATTCACAGAATTAAAAAAGCAGTGAAAATAAAATAACAGTGAATGAAATGAAAGTAAATTAAAAAATAAACAAACATTAAAGGGAAAACCTTATTGCTTATCAATGAGTGCTGTGACCATTGAGCAGCCACATGGGTCCTAGAAGTTTCATGTCAAGGAAAAGTAATTTGGCCCATTTAGGCATATGAAGTTTAGGTTTTCATTGCTACAAAAATTTAACTTCTACTTAACACATATAGAATTTGGTTAGACACGGGATCTTGTAAAAGCAAATTTAAGATAAAGCGGTGTTGGCTCCATCTTTGGGTGCAAACAACAAAGGCTCAGACTCAAGCTGAGAGCCGGTGATGGCCTCAGCAGGGTTCACTTTTCCAGCAGTCATCTGAGCGGTGACCTCCAGCCACAGCCACCTAGGAACCGCCCCCTTCATGGAGGGGCTGGTGAAGCAAGTCTGAAGTCAGCGGGTGCACGGAGGAGCATGGGCTGGCTCCTGGGCACGGGCCTTAGCTGCTCCTCAGGGAGGAGACTTTTCAGGCAAACCTCAGCCTTGCTTTCAAGTCCTTCAGTTGCTTGAGGCAGGTCCATCGAAGACAACCTAAGATCATTTCTCTGATTAGAGTCCATGGACTATGGATTCTGATCCCGTCTACAAATTACCTTCCCAGCAACACTTACGTTAGTATTTGAATAACAGGGAGCTGTAGCCAAGTCACCACCTTAGATTATTGCAGTAATCTTAATATACCATGGCAGGGACACGCAAAATTGATGCTTGTTCCACTCGAATAACATTTTCTTTCCTCCCTCAAAGCAGCACGCTTCTCTGGTGGGACCTGGATCTGCTGTTTGGGGCTGTGAGGTAGAAGCCAGGCTTCACCGCAGAGCTGCACCGTCGGGAGGTTGGATCTCACACAATACAGCTGTGGGATTGCCTGTCCCACCAGCTAGAATTTCATACTAAAAGTAAGCACTTATTCCACTCGAGGCAGTAGGTTTTAGTAGCCTATCATTAAAGCACCTCTTTTATATCCCGAATCGTATCCATTACAGACTGGGGTGACCTGCGAAGTTCTGAATGTACAGGATGTGGACCACACAGATCAATGAGAGAGGAAGACTAATCTGCTCTGAAACTGCACAGATATCATGAGGGACATGTCACAGAAGAGGAAACCACATGCAAAGGAATTCACTCTCCTTCATAAGAAAGACTGCCACCTAAGACAGCAATGATATTATTCTCATGATCGGATTTTCATTTCCTAAAACATCTATAGAAAGCAAGCATTGGAAGGAAAATTCATCAAGTTGTATGATCCCATATTGTTCTTAGGACTAGTCATTATTGCCACTGCTTTGGAGAATAATTTTGCTCTACCTAGAAATATTGAAAATGTGCATGTTCCATGTTTTAGGGACTTCTATTTGGGGACAAAGTGGTAGGCTGCCGGTAATATGTACAAGTCCCTGCGTTTGATCCCTAACATTGTAAAATAAAAATAAACAAGTCTGGAAATAACCCAAATGCACATTAGACATTATTCATACACACGATGCTAGCTACTCCCTGCACCAAACTCCGTCTTGTACCCAATATGTGCATCCGTGCACAGAAGCACAGAAAATGTGATACAAAAAATAGGAGCAGCCTTGGAGGAATAAATACATTCAGAGCTATATCATTTATTGAAAATATTTCGGGACACGTGAAATCCATGTATTAGGGAGGCTGGAAAGATAATCTTAGACCTACTTTATCCGTGGCAGAGTGTGGAGAATGAAACCAGCACTGAGAGGGAAGAAGACGATTTGCAGTCCCTTAGTCTGAAGATACGACAGGACAGGAAACACGGCCAACGCCAACAGCCAGCTCACACAGGGCACCCAGTTCAGGGGCAGAAGATGCCAAGGTGAGGAATCTCAACCACAGCCACACCCTGGAGGTCACGCTGCAGCGTCCGCAGTCCACATGCAGGCTTGGATTCAGAGCTTTAACGGCACTGTTCTTTCAACTGCCACTGCCCGCCCAAAAGCCAAGTGCCACCCTAACCAGTCACCTAAATGCGCCCCAGTAGATACGGTCACGTAGCCAGCCACACATGCTGGTCTTCAGTGGTTTCAGCCAGGTGAGGGCCGACAGCCTTCTCTGCTCTCCTCCAGAAGAAAGCCTCGAAACGGTGCTTTTGAAGAAGACCAGAGAAGAACTTATGGAAAGAAGGGAGGATAGTGTGACGAAGGACAGCATGGTGATACCTGGGGCTGTGCTTCCTCCCCCTGACACCGAACAGGTGATGCACGGGACCGTGCATACAGCACGTAAGTCCTCAGTAGGTGCAGGGAACCCGTCTGCAATGGGCAAAGTAAGCTCTGAGTTGCTGAGGAAAGACATAGCTTGTAGTTCATTCACTTGTGAAATTGGTTAAAGTGAAGCAAACAAATCCCACCTTTTATCCCCCACACACATACAAACTCAACGCCAGACATCTCAGTGGAAAACAGTGATTCTGCCAACACCGAAATGCACCCTTTTGTTGCTCTTGTGTCTCCCAGTGCTTGAGATCTGTTCAATAACTTTTGGGGTGGTCAAAATATCTCCAAATCCAATTGCTTCCTGGAAAAGCAAGGTAGAAAAAATAATTTAAAATGGTAATTAAGAGTTTAGTCTGTAGTTTAGTAAGAATGTACCAGTGTTTATTTGGAAGCATACAGCTGTACCCTTGATAAGATTTAAGAGCAGCAGCTGAGGCTGGTAGGAGCCTGGCTTTGATGGCAGCACAGTGCTATTACATACTTTCAATGCCTGGTCCAGAGGGCTGAACTCTGGGAGAATCTATGTGATACCTAATGAGGAGGTCACTCCCGTGCTCAGCTTACTTCCTTCCTCTCCAGGAAGCCTCCCTGTTAACCAAGCTCAGCTTATCCAGTTCCATGCTCCGGAACATCTGCCACTCCCTGACTGTACCTGTGCTTTTGACGTTGTGCTGATGACCTTAATCTGGGGGAGAAACTTTTCTGTGTGCCCCTCTATTTAAAAGTGTTCTCAAGCTATCTTGACAGAGATCACTATTTACAGCTTTATCCACTTTGGGCAATTCATCTGAATGCTACTTCCTAGATCTGGAAAATTGACTTTTGCTCAGTTATAGTTAGTTATTATCTCTAGCCTGGCACTGTACCTATAAGAGATGAACTAGTTACAGAATTTCCGAAGGACAGAAAGGACGATGGGTGTGCAGGAAGCCTGTGCTGAATATGGCTTTGGGAACCTAAGTACCTTACTTTTCTTAAAAATGAGTGTTACAAAGAAGACTGTGCATTTTACTCTGCCTAGAACAGCCCTGATTTACCCATGCTACCCCAGAGTCCCCTTTGACCCTCAGGACTGTCCCACTTAAGATATGCAGTACATTATTACCTAAAGGCTGAAGCTTCTTCATTGGCACCTCAGTAGGATGGACAGATTCACAGGAGGCTGCCCTCGGCGCAGAGGCCAGGGCCTAGGTGTGCATGGAGGTGTTAGGAGAGTCTCTTCAGAGCTCCAGTGATGGGCATGTGCTGCAGGGTGAACAGGAGAACCTGGGTACCCGTCTCCTGCAGGAGCCCAGAGGCTCCTCCCTCAAACCCGAAACCGTGTCCCCACAGTGGTGTCATCCTGGAAGAGTCTGAATAGGAGGCGCAATTTTAGTAATGCCAATTACATTAAATCAAGGGGCTTCATCCCATGGGACTAGAGGGGATTTGCTACTCATAATCGTCAATTAATTGGGAACTGCTTCCTCAAAAGCAGCTCTGTTTGCAGCTACGGAGCTCCTCCCCCCTCTGCCATCCTCTGCTGCTGCCCCGCATGAGCTGCAGGACACAATGTCCCTAAGCGGTGCACAGACACAGCGATGGAAGCTGCGGCTGGACGGCTCCCAACTCTCCACGGCAAAGCTGCAGCACTGAATTTGACAAAGCTCCTCCATATCCAGCAGCAGGGATGGCGAGAGGGCCATTTGCTGCTGCCCTTCGGATGAACTTAATTACAATCGGCAAGAGAAAAATGTGAGGCCCTTCATAAAACATAATGGAGTTTCTCTAATTTGTTTACCAGCATTGCCTGGTGAGGACCTTCTCCTCACAGAAGGCTTTGCTTTGTGGAAAGGAATCCAGGCCATGGCGGCGTTTAGAGAATGTAGCCGATTAGGGAGATGCACAAACTACAAAGGAAGCAAGAGTCCTGGCAGACAAATCCCTCCTGCATTCTGTGGCCACTTTGGAGGTTATTGTAATACTGGATATTATTAATTCATTGCATAGCATGTATGAAACCACTTAAATTAGTGATGAGAATGAGCAGCAAAAGTTTAGGCTTTGAATGAACTCTGAGTGACTGATAAGTAATTTCCATTCTCACAGAGTCAACATTTCTTAGCTTATTTTTAACTTAAGGGAAGGGGCATTTTTTATGTTTTAGTTAGTATCTATTGGCCTAAAAGCCACATGATTTAAATGTGCTTTAATGAAGAAGATGATGATTGGAAAGTCTAAGATTCATAGACTTTATCTTTTTTGATTCCTTTAAGGTCAAGTCACACACATGCGTATCCACACACCATGCACACACACGCGTGCGCACACACACACACACACACAATAATAGAGAATGTGGCTGTAAGTACAAAGTGAAGCTGTATAGATTCTGTGTGTTTTCTCTTGCTTTTCTTTGCTTTCATTTTGCATCTTGGCTAAAGAAAAAAGTCCTATTGTCACTGTGAAGTTTACATACTTAATGATGGATTAAAATGATTAAATGATTAAAATGTAGAGATAAATGCTTCTCCAGGTACCAAAAGACAGAAATGTTAAAATAGTCCAAGGTGCATATCTTGCAAGGAAAAGTACCATGCCATTGACTTTCTGTGCTGGTGAATTCTCCCTTTGAAGGATATTTTTGGCCACCTGTGCTTTAGGGCAGTGTGATTTGAGCCATTTGTCACAAAGGACATATTTTTAGAATTCCTGTTCCTTAATACATTGAGATAACAAAAACAAACTGCAAGGGAATTGCTGTTGAAACATCATGACTAACTAGTAAGATGAAATGCAAAAAAGTTCAACATTTTAATAATTATTAGATTCAAGAGACATTAAACTGCTTTATCAAATTGTTACAGAAGTTTATAAATATATTTTCAATTTTATTTTTTTACAAAGAGATATCTTTCCAAAGACTGTGGTTTGGAAGGCTCTGCGCTGCAGCCCATGAACTGTATTGTTTAATATCTTTATATTTTTTCCACTCTTTAGTCCGGTGGTTGGCAAGCTTTTCCTGATGAGGTCCAGACAGTAAAAATGTTTAGCTTTGAAGGCCATATGGTCTGTCACACCTGCAACACAATAACATCCACAGACCACATTTCAATGAGCAAGCATGGCTGTGTTCCAATAAAACTTTATTAACAAAAGTAGGCAACATGTCAGGAATGGCCTGTGGGATCGTTTGCTGCCTCCTACTTTAGGTATTTCAGGTATATTTCTACATGTCTTGAATATTTCACTTCAGTTTCCAAGTGGGTTAATAGGATAAGATACTTTGCTGCACATTCTCTGTACATTTATTGAATGCTTTTATGCTTTTATTGCCTGCAGCATGGTATTTTGAAATACCTATGTAGTATGGGAAAATTAAGTCTAGCTAATTAACACACATTACTTCACATAGTGATCGTTTTTGTGGTGAGAACATATAGCATCCATCCCCTTTGCCTTTTTCAAGAATTTATTTTCATCAGCTATACCACACATTTAGTCTGGTTTTCTCACCTTTTGGAAACGTATCAATATTTTAAGGGTTGAAATAATTTGGAGGAAAACCATGGGACCAGGATCACTGATCGAGTGGTGGAGAAAGAAGCTGAGAGCGGAATCTGTGTAGATGCAGCTTTGCTTCTCTAAGACTGCTGGGAATTTTCAGTGTTTGTTAGAGATCTCTGATTTTCCTAGCAGACTCATCTCAAGTGCCATGACCCCTCCCATTCTGGGAACATTCTTCCCAATGCTTCTGAGGGAAACTGCCTGTATGGGAGGCAGTGTGGCCCCCGTGAGCCCTTCCTGATTTGCTCAGAAAGGATCGGCCCTCACCTCCCCCAGGAACCCTTCCTGTTTATCCAATCACACAGAGCTGTCTGTTCAGATTTCCCTTTATCCTCACAGGCAGTGAGCTCTTCAGAGAAGATTAAGGTCTCTAAAAGGCTCTTTGTTATTCCCAGCGCCCAACACAGAACAGGAAACACATACGTGTGATACCTTTATGTCTCCAATTTTAGAATGTAAAGGGAAAGACCTGAACTGAATTCCCCCGGGATGGCTGTAATGTATAACTGAGATTATAGGCACAAAAGTGTTTGTAATCTATGGGCAACCCTGCAAATGAGCTTTTTTCACAGCAGTACTTGCGAGAAGAGAATGGGCCTGGACGACATGGAAAATAAGATAAAATAATATACGCTGGATGGTTGTGGTGTTAACTATATAAGTCCTGTGGAGGCCAAATTGTAGAACCAAGGCCATCAGATAGGACCCACGATAAGCACAGCCCAACAAATCCCAGATTTGACAGAGAGACGTAGGATTTCAGCAGATGAGGTAGATACCAACCATCCTGCAAACATGCAGAGGACAGACTCGAGTCATGCAGAATTAGATCAGAATCCAGTGTCACAGCTTTGCCAGTTTTATGACCTTCAGCAAGACCCTTAAACTCTGAGACAGAATTTGTAGTATTAAAGTAAAATAGCTATATAAGTCCTGTGGAGGCCAAATTGTAGAACCAAGGCCATCAGATAGGACCCAAGATAAGCACAGCCCAACAAATCCCAGATTTGACAGAGAGACGTAGGATTTCAGCAGATGAGGTAGATACCAACCATCCTGCAAACATGCAGAGGACAGACTCGAGTCACGCAGAATTAGATCAGAATCCAGTGTCACAGCTTTGCTAGTTTTATGACCTTCAGCAAGACCCTTAAACTCTGAGACAGAATTTGTAGTATTAAAGTAAAATAGCAGGAATCAAGAAATCTTAGGATCCTTAATTAGTAATGGAATAGGATTAATATAGCCAATGACCCTCAGTGATGAAATTAGTCTTAGTGGGTACTAATAGTAAAGGGGTGTATATATTTTTGATAAAATGAGATGCAATAAAACACACATCCAAATAGGGTAAGACCATGAATAAAAGCATATAACTGGGGAAACATGGGATAGGGAGGAAACTGGAAGAATGGGCTCCAAGTTTTGGCAGCGAATTATGGCTGAGATCCCCAGAGTCCCTCCTCTCAGTCCCAGCAGGTACCCTTGCTGCCTGCTTGGTGCTATGTGTTTCTTTGCCTCTGTGTTTGCCACAGGCAGCTTTCCACCATCACCCCAGTCATGGACTCAGACAGCTTTGTGCCAGGGAACAGGAGAAAGCCTGCAGCATCATTTGTGTCTCCCTGACCCTGACCATGGCACTGGTGAGGAGAGGAGAAGGCTTGACACTGACAGCCTGGCCAAATCAGTCCTTGGCTCTGAGCATGTGCCCACGAAGATGAGGCTTTCCTTTAGTGGTTCATGCTCCAAAGGCAGCATCTAGAAGAGAACCTGACTCTCATACATACATTTTTGATAAATCAATTGATGAATAAATCATGAACACATACTCTGTGCTTTCTGCTAGGAAATGTGTACTGGTATCAATGGGATAGGCTTCCATTTGTTAGTTCAGCTCTGACACCATCTTGTTTTCATCTGTACACCTCTGTATGACTTTCCAGAGAAGAATTTTGGTATGTTCTTTTCTGCTGCAATATATTTAATAGCTCCTTCTACTTTTCATCAATTCTAACCCATATTTCAATATGCAAGGGAAGTTCCAAATTTTCCTCCATCTTTCCTTTGGATTCTCTAGCTTAGTAGAACTTTTAATGATTCCTCAAAATCCACTCATCATTTCCTTAATTAAAAAAAAAATCTCTGCTTAGGTGACTCTACCTACTACGGTCATAGATACCTCTGTGGCTGAAGGCGTCTCCTCTGTCTCAACTGCCATTCATAATCACTTCTTTTATAAGTCTTCTCTGGACCTCACAATCAAGAGATTTTCCATATGGTTTCTTCTGTAGTTGGTCTCCCTCTTAAAGAATATGCAAAGAATATTACCTTGCTTACTATTTGTTTTAATTGAAGGCCCTGTTTTTATCCATGAACATTGTAAATAGTCGGCTGGCCTGAGTCACCCTGACTCTTCTGCAAGTCCCACTCTCAGAGCAAAGCAAGAGACAAATATCAAATTTGTGATGAGTTATTACATTTCATATAACAAAACTCTAGTCCTCTATTATCCCCTACCACAAAACACCCACTGACCACCCAGGTAATTGATTTTATCTGCCATTATAAATGTCCTGAATAAGAAGAAATTGATCTACTTATGCAAATGAGGCTCTACTGTGTCCTCCTTTGAATCCACCAAGGACTCTGGCCTCTAAGTCACTGGGAAGATACAAAGACTTGGCAAAGGTTGTAGGTCCTCATTTGTGTTTGCAAAAACCCACCCAGTCCCAGGCGAGTGTGCCCTGTTTCTTCCTCCCAGTTGCCTGACTCCATTTCTGAAAAAGGAAATTCAACCAGTTGAAACTTTTAATTATCTCCTGAGATGTCTCTCTACGCAGCACTACCCATCTCTAGGACAGGCTACAATGAAGTCCTGTGATTAGTCCTGAATGTCCGAGTTCCAACTCCTGGAAGATGAACAGCCAGGCATTGACAGGCCTGACAAGGCTACTGAGGTGGCCATGAACACAGCTGTCCTGCAGAGGCTGAGGAGCCCTTTGGGGATGGGGCTCAGTCTCACATTTGTAATTCCTGGGCCTAAGCCATCTCACCTCTCACCAAATATCTGAGAAAATAGAACACTCAGGAAACAAGACATAGAAAAGAGCACACAAGTTCTCAGATTCTTCAGAATCCCTTCTTGGACTCTTGGGATTTCTCGATAAGTGGCTTAGGAAGTAAAAAGTGAGGCACAGCCACAAAAATCTGCTCATTTATCTCATTTTGCATATCACAATAGAATATTTTGGACACTGAAAAAAATCAGCTGCCTATACATTTATTAGTATTAATTTTACTCATTTATTGCTTCTAAATGGGTATATCACTAAGAGGTCATTTCTACCTATGTATAAATTAGTGTTGTTTTTTTTTTGCCAATTCCTAGGGACTTTTACTTTTAGATGCTGAGGTTTGCAACAAAGAGGGAAGAGGCGTTTCCGTCTGAGAATTGGAGCGTTGAGGAGGAGTACCTGCAAATAATTCTGTCTTTCTGACAAGTGTGAAGTCTAGAAGAAAAAGATCGAGGGTGGGCTGAATCTGAGAACAGAACAGATGGGCTGCTGTTATGCCTTCCAGAGACATGGGCAGAAAGAAATGCAAAGCAGTTCCTGCTCTCTTCCTCCTCCAGATAGAGTGCATGTACACTAGGCTCCGTGTGGCTTAGGCAGATGGGATGCTGACAAAAGCGAAGGCTGAGAGTGCCCTCCTCAGAAGAGGAAGAAGCCCATGACCCTGATTTCATCTGAAACCAGAGACTGGCCTCTGCCCTGCATCTTGGCATGCAGAAAGAAAAACTTGTCAGGAAAGGGAAGCTGTTTCATCTTCCAGCATTATTCACAGCATGTCCCCTTCATGAAAAAATCAGAATACTTCTGATTTGCTAAGATGTATTTATTCGAACACTTTATTATAGCCAAAGCCTTATTTTTTGACTCCTGGAAATTGATTCTCTGTATACTGCTGTATCTCAAATTGTCCTCAAGACCAGAAATATTAGGATCATCTCTGCAAATTCATGAGTAGGACCTGATCCCCTGGGTCAAAAGCTCTGGGAGTCTTCCACAAGCTCTCCCAGTGGCTGTGATGCAGGCAGAAGTTTGAGAAGCACCATGATCAAATTTAGAGACAGTGGGGCTGACCTAAAATCCTGGATCCCTCCTTCAGTTGTGTTGTGATATTGGTCAGAACACACACACACACACACACACACACACACACACACACACACACTAAAATCTACTGCCCCAAACTATTGCAAGGACCAATTAAATAATACATCTACAAGTGCTTAAACAACAGAAAGTACAAACACTCTAAGTAGGCATCTATTTATGAGATAGAGAGAGAGAGAGGGGAAGAGAGAGAGACAGAGACAGAGAGAGACACACAGAGAGAGAGAGAACCGATTCCAGAGCAATCACACCAGCTTTTCTTAGAAAAGAAAAAGAGCACACCATGCAGTATTCCCTTGCATTCCTCCATCTTTCCTAGCCACCCTTGCAGCTAGCAGTTGAGACCTGCTGCCAAGTCTGAGAGATAGCCAGTGAATGGAAGTGATGTTCCCTCTGCCAGCCAGAAGTGACCGGAATCAGGGCCATTAGAACCTCCAGCCAGTTAGAACACCCACCTTTTTGTTCCTCTGCCATGAGGCAAACTTCTCTCCTACTTGACTCTGTGAGCCAGAAATAAATCTTCGTCATGCGCAGTTGCTGGGATTTCAGGAGTGATATGCTGTGGCACTTGGCATAAATTATCTAGGTCAGAAATGTGGATAAAAAAGCAAGGAGAAAGGAGTAAGATTGCCAGTGAGATGTCCGATGGAAGGAGAAGGCGATGTGAAGAAAGAATGGCACTGTGCCTTGAGGACAGGAAGCAGGCGTCGGGCCATGTCTGCATCTCCACCAATCACGGGGGACTTCTTTAGAAGACAAACCAAAAATGACCACAGGAAGTTGTCTGTTGCATTACCATCTAATCCGTGCCTGTGGACATGGCTGATTCACATAGATATTCCCTGTCTTTGGCTGCAGAGTGAGAAGAGGGCAGGGGCAATGATCTATTTCAAGTATAAGTCTCCCTATTCTAAATTTCTGTCGTTCACCCTGATGTTTCACGGAAATCAACCTGCCCTTTCCAACGTTAGCATGTATATCTGCTTGTAAGGGTCTTCTGCCCTTAGTCTAAACCTACTGGTTCTTATTTTTAGGGCTACATTATTGTATCATTAAATAATCCCTGGTTTTCTAATATCGGGTAAGTTGTTCTTCTAGTGTAATCACTCAAGGAAACTATCTAATAGCGTCCCACTCAGGATGGCGAGTAGAATTTCAGCTTTCCACGAGTCTGTGAATACAGAATTTAAGTCACTCTTTATCTGATTTTCAATAAAGGAATGGCAGTAATTCGGAGCAGATAAGCATTTGAAGGGAAGTAGGTATTAGGCAAACAAAGCACTGGGGTCATAAGAGATTATCAAATAAGTGAGTTAATAAATGATTACACAGACATGCACATATGTGTTTACATTCATAGGTACATACATATTTAAATGTGCCAGAATTTGTATAATCATAGAACACTATTAAGTGTTTATCACACTCAATTGTCATTTGTTTTATTTTATTTATTTAACCTTTGAAAAATTGAGGTTTCAGGGCCGGGGATTTAGCTCAGCGGTTCCGTGGCCTGCCTTGCAAGCGCAAGGATCCAAGTTCGATCCCCGGTACCAAAACAAAAAAAAAACAATTGAGGTTTCAGGTACAGAGAGTTAACCACCTCCTTAAGTCATGGCCAGTATGCACTAATCCTATACTAATTTTTGCACAACTAATGCTAGTGTTCTTTCAAATATTACTTGTCCCTACCTATTCTTTGAAGAATATAAGGGCTGGGGATTTAGCTCAGCGGTTCGGTGGCCTGCCTTGCACAAGTGCAAGGACCTGAGTTCAATCCCCGGTACAAAAAAAGAAAAAAAAGAAAGAATATATATTGCTCTATGCTATTGTTCTGTAAATATGTGTATTTTAATTTACATCATTAATATTTATTTTAATATACATTTTTATGTTTTGAAATATTAATTATATTCCTTCTATATCTATAAGTGAGAATGAAGATTTCAGTTTTTTCACATCTTTATCTGCAATCGGAATGAGACTATTAAGCTTTGAAAAATGAATGTGAAGTTGGTATTGTATTATATTTTCCACTTTTCTTTCCCTTTAATATCTTAATTGCATATTTATTATTATTGTCACTCTCTCCTTTCATAAATTAGGGTTCATTTCAGATTCTTTATTAGTTCCACGGTCACCCTAGAAATTAAAACTCGTGTTTGCTTTATTACAATCTGAAACACATTATTACTTCTGCCACTTTTCTCCAACAGTTCTAAAGCTTCAAAAATGTTAATTCCATTGATCTATTTCTGTTGCCCTTTATGTAAATATTGTCATGTGCTTAATTCTACGTGTGTTTAAATGCAATATATTTTTGTCTGATTTTATTTATGCTTATCCTTATAAGTCTCTCCTACTTCTCTTTATAACCATCATCATTGTGTGTCTGGGATAATTCTACTACTTTGTGAAATGATCTCAGAAAATGTATCTTAGTGGAATTGCCTTAGTTCTTTTTTGTCTGTATATCTGATTAGCACAGACTGGCTAATCCATATAGGAAAGATAAAGGCTTATTGGAGATCATGGTTGTGAATGCTAAGAATCAAATTTGAGCGGCCACAGTCGGTGAGAGCATTTTCTGCTGGTGAGGACTCTGCCAAGTTTGATGTAGCTCAGCCTCCCGTGGTGAGAGAGGTATGCATAAGAGACCGAACAATCAAAGTGCTTTTCAAAAGAGATACATTCTCAGGATGACCTTCTAGCCCATGCATTCACTGGTGGATGGAAAATTAATCTACTATTGAGGGCGTATCTTCAGGATGGGATGGCCTCCTAAATGTCCTAACCCTAAACACCTCACGGTGAAAATTAAATTTCAGCTTGCATTTTGGAGAGGGGATTTGAACCAGAGCAGAAGGAAGCTGACAAGTTTTCTTCATCTTCATCTCTCAGAAGATGTTTTTATTGGCAGGGCATTTAGCTCAGTGTTTCCTCCGCCTGCCTAGCAAGTGCAAGGTCCTGGGTTCAATCACCGGTTTTAAAAAAAAGAAAACCTAGATGAGAAAATGTAATTATTTTGACATAGATTTTAAAACAGTTTTGACCTAGGTTAACAACTACCTTCCTTCAGACAAAAAGGTCTGTTTAGATGTCATCTGAAAATCTTACTGTTTTAAATTTGAAAGTAACTTATTTTATAAATGTTAGTGTTTTGGGACTCCTCCCTTTTTTCTTCAGATACTAAAGATTTTAGTCCATATGTATATTGGTATGATTTTCTATGCATTTATTCTGCTTTGGGTCTGCATAATTTCAAACTGCAAACTTCATAAAATTATAGATTGATATCTTTATTAATTCTCATCCAATGTTTATTCAAGGATGCCTCTTCTTTTTCTGTCACTTCTGTGATTCCAATTTGTGATGATAATTGCCTAGATCTTTTAAGAAAAATTATCATCCATTTCTCACAAGGTTTTATGTATTTTTCTTTTTCTGTCTTTTCTGCTTCATTCTGAATAATTTCTAGTGACTTAATTTCCACATCACCAATCCTTTTTCCTGTTGTGTCTAAATTACTTCCAAATGAATGTGCTGCATTCTTAGTTTTACTTACAATGTTTTTTCAGTTTTATAATTTTCACCTGACTACTTTATTTAACTCTCCTTAAATTTAATCTATGATGTAACACTTTGCTTTTAAATGTTTACTTTATGATCTAGAGAGTATATTACACTTAATTACATAGTCCACATCAGTTAAATATTATGTTGGGATAATTATAGGTCTGTTTCTACTAGTTTCTTTGTGCTATGTTTTTGGCCTTTGGTTCTGTCTTGTAACATGCCCAGTCCTCTGACTGTATCCTGAATTTTGTAAAGAAAATTCTGTAGGTGACTTGGATGCTATTAACCACCATGGAAGGAGCAGCATAATTTTCCTGTGGGGCAGTTATAACAAGAGCCTGTTCAGATAAATTCATAAAGAGTGAGTGGGTTTGAAGCTGCCTTGCATTTCATGAAGGCCTTTTACGTCTGATGTCTTTTTAGGAATTGTAACTACTATTTTCTGGTTTTGATTGGGACCCTTTCCCCTCTTGGGTCCCAAAATTTAGCCTTCATTTTCATAGCTCCAAAGACTGTCACTATTCAGTTTTACTATTCGGGTAATTTTTCTTTGTGTATTAGTCTCTTGAAGTATGTAAGATGAGAATTTGGCAAATATTTAAGAGTAGGATTTAATGCTGTCCCTGTACTTTCTCATCAAGATATTAGCTCCTCAAGTATTTCGGTTTTAGTTCCCTAGAAATTTCACTTTGACTTTTCTTATGAGTTACTTGAAAAATTCTGTTTCTGTGCTGATTTCTCTGTTTAGCAGCACATTCCCCTCCTGAGATCTTTGCGCAGATTCTCAGCTTCTTGCCCTATGTGCAGGAAGCACACAACTCCTGACTGAGGCAGCAATAGAACGCTCTTCATTTTTTGAAGCGTCCTCTGCTACTGGATCCTGTTTCCTTCAATCTTAGCTGCCTTGGAAGCTCTTTAATGCTTTCCAACAAATTTGTTTTCCTGTTTTTTCAATGTTCTTGATGACAGCATTATTAAGCTACAGACTGCCTCTCTCCCAGTTTAGCTGGACAAGGTTTTTCTTTCCTTGAAGTTTTGCAGTCCTGTTTACCAGTGAGTTTGGACATCAGATTATATATGTCTGTGATGCTCAAGTGATA